>NC_086171.1:42266248-42543937 GCF_023053635.1 Elgaria multicarinata webbii | reverse complement strand
TCTGTTTCTGCTCCAGGTGTCAAGTCAATAAGCATAGCATCTTGGCCAAGGACTCCTGAAGGCTTCTGCAGTCTATATTTATGGGGTTGGATCAGGGGTCTGCCTTCCGTGGACAGAAGGGCTGTGCTCATGGAAGGTTCTCTGCCTGGTTTGGAGGGGTCCCCCCCCACAGCGCAGCCCATTCAGCAAGGTCTCCTGACTTTCTGTGTAGCATTTTCCTGTGACTAGAGGTCAGAGTTGCTATGAGGAGGAGGGGGCAAGGAAGTCCACTTCCTCCAGGCCATTTGCACATATCTAAATCTGGATTTAGCAGAAAGTTATTTTCAAAACTGAAATAAAAGCCAATTTATATCTGGAGGACAAAAAAAAAGAGAGAGAGAGAGAGATTATCCAGTTCTCAGTAAGGTGCATGAGGAAGAAAAAGAGCAAAGATACTGAGCATCACCCCAATACTTCAGACTAGTCTATCTAAAGAACTACTCCATCATCATTATCATCAAATTATCTAGATCTTACCAGAGCATGAATAACTGTGACCAGATTATTTCTGTCGAGGAGAAATGCAAGTGCCAACCAGCACTTTTGACAAGCACCATTCAGAGGTGCCCCCAAAGCTCTTGTTTCTTGTACATGTCCATTTCACACTGCAACAAATAATGATTATGCTGCTGTACTACTGTTCCCGCCCTAAACAAGGGCTATATACCCAGTCCCATCATGAATGGATGCACACAGACACGGAGAGGTGGCCTAAGATGGTACTAGAGGAGAAAGTTTATTCTTGAAGAATTTCAGTAATGAAAAGCTCAATATGTTTTTGATTGAAATCTTCCCTAAGGACAATCAGTTGAGATACTTTTCATTTTCCTTCAAAGAAAACCTCTCCCTTGAGATCCTTTCGGTAGTGAGACTTCCATAAGAAGGGTCTCAAGAGAGACTTCATTGAAACCTATTGTTCCTGAGGGAGATTTTAATGAAAGCATGTTGGGCTTTTTTAGTGCTTCAGATGTTCAGAATAAACTTCAGTTTTACTACGAGCTTGAGGCTTGCCTCTCTTTGTGTGTGCGCGTGCGCGTGTGTGAGCGCACGCATGCACATATGTGTGTCTTTTTGGTGTATTTCCAGGTCTGATCTGCCTACTTCCTTTTGATTATGAATAAAGCAGGGTTTTTTTCACATTATACTATAGAACCTCTCTGTATTGTATTTTTTTAAAATCGTACAATTCCACCCAAGCCCTACCAGAGTGAAGCAGATGCTGAGGGGCAGGAGGGAGCAATGTGGAGGGTTGGCAGGCTGTGTGTGTATGCCACGCACCCTGCCCTATACCCCCTAACCTAACTGCTGCCCTCAGGTATTTATTTATTATTTATTGAGTACATTTTTAATCCGCCCAATAACTACTGGTCTCTAGGTGGGTTACAACCATTAAAAACTAAAATGCCATTTAAAAACACAGTGACCAGAACTGTACACAGTATTCTAAGTGTGGTGGCACCTCTGTAGTCTCTAAATGTTGTCTACTCACTGTTACATCATAACTTCAAAGGGATTCTTAATTAAAGGAGATGGACAAATATTCCTTAGTCAACTGGGAAGCATTTCTGTGGCTAAAAAGAATCTTTGAATGGAAAGGAACATGGCCTTAATTTACACATCAACAAGTAAAACAGGTTTTTTTGTCCAGGGTTCGCTGTGTGGCATTTATTACTCCAGCAGTAACTAATATGCCAACTGACACACTATTGTATTGTTACAGCTGTGGTAGTACTGGGTGACAATTAACTGCCCTTTTTTCCTCTCCTGTTTTCAGATACCTTTAATGATGTTACTGTTTAATGAATTTGTATGCCTGACTGGAAGACTGTAGCCCTGTGTTCAAAATATCGTTTCATTTTTAAAAACACAATTTTAAAGGCAGGGCAAACCTTGCAAGCTGTTACCTTGGTTCCAGCAAAATAAAAAACAAAAAGTATTTTTTGAAAAAAAAAGAAGTATAAATAATACTGAACAAGTAATGAGACTTCCAGATAGGTATCAGTGAGGAAATAATGACTCATAGTCAGAGGCACTGGTCTTCAAACTGCTTTGTTGGCACAAGATCTACCTCTGTAATCTTTGGAATGGTGAAAAGAGGCCTATAAAAAGCTGCAGTGGTTTCAACAGGCGTAGTCTCATAACCCTGGGGTCTTCAACGTGGTGCCCATGAGCATCAATAGGCCCACAGATACCTTTCTTGGGATCAAACAAGCTCCCTGTCCCTTTTTATTTTAATTTTATTCCTCAAGATTTTTTTGATTTTTTTTTAAAGTGTTGCTTTCCAGTTCCATCTTTGGGAAAAAAACCCACCTCTTAAATTCTTGAGCAAGTTGCTTTTCTTTTAATCTCACCACTTTGCCTTCTGGGAAATAAATCTTTTGAAACAGGGCATGCCCACCATGTAGTTGGAGCTAGAACAAAGGACATCACCTACTTTATACAAAGCCAGATTATCAGTCCTCCTAGTGTCTATATCAGCTTTCCCCAATCTGATACCCTCCAAATGCGTTGGACTCCAATTGTCCCCAGAAAGCCATTGGGGAAGGTTAATGTACAATGACTGACAGCCTCTCTCCAGAGTTTTAGACACATGTTCCCAGCCCTACCTGAAAACATCAGGAATTAAATTTGCATGCAAATCATGTTCTCCAACTCTGAGTCATAGTTCTTCCTCCAACAGACCTTAAGGAACCAAGAAGATCTTGTAACTTGGACAAGGTAGCAGCCCCAACAGGAAGACCTTTATAGCTCTTCCTGTCCAGGAAGGGCCAATGCTCAGCTGAGGTGGACGGAGCTAATCCAGAGTTTGAGAATACTTGCAGGCGGAAGAGGTGCTCCAAGATGTGATTCTGTTAGCTCACCACACAAGCCAGCTGCACATAAAACATAAGGCTCCTGGCTCTAACCCCAGTATCTTGTTACAAATATCCATGAAAGTGGCAAAAGAAGGCTAAGCATAGATTGGCACATGTTGATTGGCAGAATTTTGGGGCAAGTCTCCATACCCCCTGTTCTGAGGCATGCAGTCAGATCAATCGGAGCTGTGTGTGGAGTCAGTGGAAAAGGCAGAATGAAGGTCAGGGAATTGCATCTTCAAATGTTTTTCCTTAGAAAATCATCCCCGCGTTTGGAAAGCTGGCATGTTAGGGACAGGGTGGAAACAAATGTTGGAAGCCATTCAAATATACAGCCGCCGCCACCTCCCTCTCTACCTGTAGTCTGAAGTGGTGCCGCCCAAGGAGGGAAAGAATCACCCTGGCAGCAAAATGTTATATAAATAAACTGAAGAGATTGCACAAATTGTTAAATTGCTTTGAGCAATCATGTAATTATTATAGTCTTTATACAGCAAGATTTTGACTGAATCATGGGCTGAGTTATGCGATAACGTGGCAATAAAAAACTGCTGTTGTTTCATAAATGTCTCTTGATAGGCTTATTCAGCACAGTCTTATTCATGTCTACTCAGAAGTAAGCCCCATCCAGTTCAATAGAACTGACTTCCAGATAAGCGTCTGGAATCGCAACCTTAATACATGATTATTCTGCATTTGGTCCAGTTTTTGATTCAGTCCAAATATGTATTTGGTTTTTGAATTGCTGCTTCCTGCTTGAGATTGTTATAAACCCCTCTGAATTACATACAAATGCAAAAAGTGGGAGGAGATATAATAATATCTTATTATATGTGTGTTACAAGGTGCTGTTTGCAGGATAACCGTTCCTTGACAGGAGAAAGGCAATTAAAAAGCTAGCAGTTTGCTTTCTTAAGGTGTAGCAGGAAAGGGAAATGCACCTAAAGATATAAATACAATCAGAACAGTGTTGCTGGATGTCAGTATTAAGTTCCAAAGGCAGCAGTAGGATGGTATAGAGTTGAGATTGCAAAATAAAGTTTGATTCCCAACTTCACTGACATGCTAAAGCAGGGATAGGCAACCCTTAGGGCCTGTGAGCACGTTTGGAAGTCTGAGAAACTGTCCTGGGCACAACCATAAAATGGCTGCCATGGATAGGCATGGCTAGTCAGAGAGGACAAGCAACTTGCCCAGAAGTATTCAGGGGAAATGTAGGCAGGATCTACACTACTGCTTTAAAATGGTTTATAACAGCAGTGACAACCATTGGGGCCCAGGATGCTAGGGAGAGGGCTTTCTCTGTTGTGGCACCCCGACTGGAATGCCCTCCCCTTGGAGGCCCGACCGGCGCCAACGCTTATTTTATTCCAGCGCCAAGTGAAAACATGGCTTTTTAACAAAGCTTTTTATGGTTGAATTCACTAGGCACATTGTTTTAACTGTTTTAATAGTTTTACTGCTTTTAAATTATATATCGTTTTAACTTGGTTTATGGTTTAATTTGTTTTTAGCTGTGTATATTTACTGTTTTATACTGTATGCTTTTATCTGTATGCCGCCCTGAGATCTTATTGATATAGGGCTGGATATAAGCATTTTAAATAAATAAATAAATAAATAGGGTGACCGTATGAAAAGGAGGACAGGTCTCCTGTATCTTTAACAGTTGCATAGAAAAGGGAATTCCAGCAGGTGTCATTTGTATATCAGGAGAACCTGGTGAAATTCCCTCTTCATCACAACAGTTAAAGCTGCAGGAGCTATACTAGAGTGACCAGATTTAAAAGAGGGCAGGGCACCTGCAGCTTTAACTGGCGTGGTGAAGAGGAAATTTCATTAGGTTCTCCATACAAATAACACCTGCTGAAATTCCCCTTTCAATACAACTTTTAAAGATACAGGAGCCCTGTCCTCCTTTTCATATGGTCACCCTACAGGACACATACCATATACAGTTTTCAAACTGCTTTCAAAGTGTAATATCCCTACACCAAGCAGGATATGACACTTTGAAAACTGTTTGAAAACTGTTTATGGTGTGTGTCCTGGGCTCCAACAGTTGTCACTACTGTTATAAACTGTTTTAAAGCAGTAGTGTAGATCCTGCCCTGGCCTCATGATAACTGAAGGATCCCACTTCACTCTGAAGCAATTCCAGCTGCCACTAGGAAAATTTAAGAATATATTTTTTAAAATAAAACTTGGGAGTAGGGTATCTTAGTGGGCACCATGTTGCCAACCCCTGTACTAAAGTCATCACAGGATGAATTTATCCTTGCCTGTTTGGTACAGTATTTATTTATTTATTTCATATTGTTACACCTGCTGCCTTTCTTAGGCTGATTGCTAGCTAATTACCCAGGTTATCAGTTAATGTTTCATCTGTGAGAGCAGGAGACAGGAGATAATCTTTTGAAAGTTGGTTATTACATTTATTTAATCAGAGAGCTGCACCTTCTGCATACTCAGTAGCTCACGCTACTCAGGAAACATTTGAAATACAGATGTTGTAATCCATGTACATAATATCAGCACTAGATACATGATTGCTTTTTTAGACTTCTATCCCTGATTTCTACTAAAAAGAGTATTCAAGGAAACTAACAATAAAAATACAAATAAAATACAAAATTACAATTAAAACATAAAAATGTATAAATTAAAATACAATTTAAACACATCCATTAAAAACATATCAGTAAGAAATTAATAAGCAGCACTCACCAAAATAAAACCTTCTTCAGCCAACGAGTCAACTGAGGAACAATCCTATTCATATTTAGACAGAAAAATGTCCTAATAATCTCGCTGGGGAATGTTTATTTATTTATTTAGAATATTTATATATTGCTCCCCATTGAAAAATTTCAGAGTGGTGTACAAGATAAAATGAAAATAAAAACAGAATAAAACAGCTAAAACAAAATTTAAAAGAAGCAAAAACAGAGATTCAAGGCTGCATATTAAGGAAAGGCTTCTTGGAGTTCTTGAATGTTGGGAGTTGTAGGACTTTTTTTCAGTCTAAACATGCATAGTATTGTGCCCTTAAATGCCAAATGCTCAAGCACATATTTCCCAGCTTGGAAGCATGAACTTTGGGGGCTCAGAAAGCTTGCCTCAAATACGAAGGGAGCACTATGACACTTCTGAATATACACATTTTGTGTGTGTGTGTGTGTGTGTGTGTGTGTGTGTGTAGAAGTTTTCTTCCTTATGTTCTTATTTTTTTAAAAAAAAAATTGGTAAAGGCTCCGTTATAGCATGAGCTATATCTGTTGTTGGAATTTGGGGGTGTTCCCTAACTATACATTTTACTAATTTTGACATGTTCCCTTAGATGCCAAGCCATGGCTTTTGTTTTGTTTCAAGTTTCATTCTGTTTGTTAGTGATGCAAACTCGGCAGGAACCAGAAGAATCCTCGCATTGCCTCCATAAAGTTCTCAACCATCGTTGCACTGGATATTTGTGGAAATGTTATAGGCTGTAAATATTATAAATGGATGTCATGCAATAGAAGTTCCCTTGCTTGGTCTTATTAGCGGCTTCTTGGTGAGTGGTAAACAAATGCATGCCTTCCCATCGAAACAAGAAGTCATTGTGTGTGAAGGTCAGATATTTCTCTCCGGGGAAGCAGATTTCAATTAAGTTATACCAGAAACAAACATGCATGTAGATATCCAATTAGTTGATAATATTTTACATCAGTCAAACTTTTAATAGAGAAATACATGCACAGTAATCCAGCTTTTCCCCAACTTGGTGTCCTCTAGGTATGTTGGACTGCAACTCCCAGCATTCCCAGGCTGGGAATAATGGGAGTTGCAGACAGTCCAACACACCTAGAGGACACCAAGGCCATAGCTAGACCTAAGGTTTATCCCAGGATCATCCCAGGTTCGTCCCTGCCTGAGCGCTGGCTGCCCTGTGTGGCACTTAGATGAACAGGTTTGACCCCAGGACAATCCTGGGATAAACCTTAGGTCTAGCTATGGCCCAAGTTGGGGAAGGCTGCAATAGCCTGTGAAAGTCTGAGTCAGAATGACAACAATAACTGAAAGGAAAGGATGTGTACCACAGCAGGTGTTTACCTGCACTTGTGTGTGTAGATTCCTGAATTGGGGCCAGGAGATTCTAAGCCCCAGGTCAGGACTGACATCAAAGATAGGTATGGTTGGGCACCTGCCAAGGGCCCACACTCCAGAGGGGCCCACATACACACCCACCTGGCAGTGCTCCTCCTCTTTGCCATTTCAACCTGCTTTTTCACCTGCCTCTTTCTCTCTCTGGCGCAGACAATGGGGGTGTGTGCAAAGGAGGGGCAGTTGATTCCATGGCCTACTTGGTCACTGGCTCTCTGACAAGCAAGCAAGTGGTAGCAATGATGAGAAAAACGAGAAGGAGCAATAGCAGCTGTTGACAATGACAGTGAGAAGGTAGACTCACTGAGCAAGGGGCCCCATTGAGGGTGTGTTGCCGAAGGGCCCTCAAAAACCTGGAGCCAGCACTGACTGGAGTGATCCACATACAACAGCCAGTTTCTGCATGCACTAATATTTCCAGAACACTCCTTTTTGGGGGGCCATTGCCTACAACAATCCTATTAAATTCAGGAAAGAAATAGCACCATTGCCAGATACCCCTTTAAAACTAGCATGGTTTGTATTTGTCAGGGGGTTATTTATTTATTATTCCCATGCCATTTCTCCACCTGAGAGTTTGAGATGGCTTACAGCAAGATGTAAAACCCTAGGGTGACCATATTTGGGAAACCAAAAAAGAGGACACCTAGTGTGTGTGTGGGGAAGCAGCTTTCTGAGTCCTGCAGAAAGTATGTTATTCCCCCGCCACCTTAAAGAACCCGATTGGAGTGGAGGAGGGGAAAGGATTTCATTCTGCACCACCACCATCCACTCCAATTGGGGCCTTTTCTATAATGTCCATGAATGACCCACTTTCCCCTTTAAGACCTCAATTGGAACTCGGGGTGGGGGGAACGATGTGCCTCAAGAACGCATGTCATTCCCTCCTGCCATGCTAATGGCAGCCTTAAAGAGGAAGGTGTGTCATTCCAGGACATTATTGAAAATTATAGAAAATCCCCCCTGACACCATGGAAAGAACAAAAACCAGGACAAATCCGGGGAAATCCTGACAGTTGGTCACCCTATAAAACCCATAAACAAAAACGAACAACCCATAAAACAATGCCAGCAGCAAAACATACAGAACAAGATTGAAATGCATCCAAGCCCAGTAAAACACTTAAAGCGTTCTAAACTCTGTTAAGACCTTGAGGGCGCAATCCTATGCATGCATCCTGAATGAAAACCAGCATTCTTAACTCTTTCCAAAAGCCATCAAGGGGTGTGTTCACTGAATGGGGAGCATTCCACAACGGAGATGGCACAAATGAAAGAGACCTGAGCTGGACCCAGGTTTAGGTTGTGCAACTGGGCTGGCAGAAATGTACTTTCCTGGGGGGGCGGAGCTGGCCGCCTGAGCAATGGCGGGTTTCTTCTGAGGCTCTAAGCGGCGTTTGCCGGAAAAAGCAATTATCTCTCTTCTAATGGGCATAAATCTTTGAGCAAACGACAGAAAATGATTATAAAAGTCACAGGAGCTGGAAAAGCGGAGAGATTTGAAGGAGGGAGGTGAGATGATTGATAATTAATACAATGTCTTGTAAGCGGCAGCACTGTCGAAACCGAAAGTTAAAGCCTGCGAGGTAGGATGGGCTGAAAGAGCAAACACTGACGCAGTTTAAAAAGAAGGAATTTGTGCTTGCTGGACATTGATTTGTGTTACAACCTTTCATTCTTATCTCACATGGGAACGATTGAAATGCTGGCTTTGTAAGGTGGAAGTTGTTGATTGGATTTATTGGCGTGGTGAGAAGGGGGGGAGAGAAGGTGAAAGAAGCTGCGTTCGGCATTCGGTGAGGGAGATGTGGGAAGCTGAGAGGCTGCGAATGATTAAACTGATCCCCTCTAGTGAATGCTGTTGTGAACTGGATATTCCCCCCCCCCTCATGAAGAAAGGAAAAGTGTTTGATATATAACAGAGAAGCCAGCATAAGTTGCTAAGGAAGCGAGTTACACTCTAAGATTTATGCCCTACCCAGAAGAATCCCATGCCTAACGTTAAAAGAAAGATCAAAAGTTGGGCAAAGCTTAATATACAAAAAAAGAAAAAGAAAAAAAAAAAAAGAAAAAAGAAAAAAAGAAGAAAAAAAAATAAGAAACCTTCAAATTATATATAAAAAAAAAAAGGAACTTTCAAATCATAATTTGGCATGCCTCTCCCTCCTGGAAAGGACAGCCCCTGGAGTTGAGCAAGAGGAGGAAGATAAAGACCCAGTCCCTTTGGATACAATACCAAATAAAGAAAAAATATGACTGAAGGAGGAGAAAGTGGTAGTAACCCTCCCTCGTTGATGGAGGTCAGGCCCATTATAGCTGAAAATAACATTGTTATATTTTAAAAAAATGGATCAGCATATGAGTGAATTTAGACATTAATTGTGTATTTAGCGGATAAAAAGGTGGAAAATTCGGATAAGATCAAAAAGATGGAGGCTAAAGCGGACTTGGACCAGAAGGAATAAGAGGCTATTGAGAAATCAACTAATATACAATTTAAAGAATGGGTACTGTGATCGATTGCCTCGGAAGATTAATCTAGTAGATCTACTTTTTGAATAAAGCAGCTAAAGGAGTCGCAGGGAGAAGATCTTAGAGAAATCATCGTGAACTGGTTCAAGGAGCTGATGCCTGATATATCAATAGACGGATTGGATCCGGATCGAGTCCATCGTGGGGGGGGGCAAAACCACAAAGGGGCAAGAGACATTTTGGTGAAATTTGGTAATTATTATAAAAAAGAGCAAATTATGAAAGAATTGAGACTTAAGAATCAGATATAATATAAAGGCAAACCAGTGTAAATTTACAATGATCTTTCTCAACGTACATTAAATTGGAGACGTAGTCTTAAACTAATAATGGAAACATTAATGAAGAATGAAATTCCTTATGCATGGGGTTACCCGGTTTTTTTAAGATTTACATATGGGAGGAGGGAACACAGAGTAACCTCATTGGATCAAGGTAAAGAATTGCTGAAGAGGCTGGGTCTGGATGGGGAAGCAGATGGGGCTGGAGTGGGTGGGGGAGGGAATGAGGCTGGGACATCTGGAGAGTAAGAGAATTGTTAATTATGTTTGGAGATAATTGCAAATAAAAATGCTAATATAGAGACCTGCCGGCCAGGCACAGCACTGCCTCCCCCCCTCCCCCTTTAAAGTAGATGGCTGGAGTACTAGACTCACGGGGATATGGGGGGGGGATTAGAGTGGGGGGGTGGGGAGGGGGGGAAGGTAGGGGAGGAGGGATTGGGGTAGGAGGGTGGGGGTTTTATGTATGGAGTTTGTGTTTTTATGTAAGCAAGTTTGAACTGCTGAGCACAAGGGATCGGAAGAGATTTCAAAAGGGTGATTATGGATAAAAAGATAAAGGTATCAACACTCAATGTTAAAGGTTTAGGGGCAGTCGTGAAAAGGAAGAGAATAGAACAAATGCTTAATAAAGAGGGATCAGATATTATTATGATCCAAGAGACACACCAAGGCTCCGAGAATTCGAATATGATAAAATTAAAGTGGCTAGCCTATTATGAAAAGTCATTAGGGACATCAAAAAAAAATGGAGTGGCCACTTTGATTTCAAAAAAAAGTGGGTTTACATTAGAAGAGGTAAAAAAGGATGATAAGGGTAGATATCTTATGTTAAAAGGTAAAATTGAGGGAAAGGTCTATACTTTGATTAATGTTTATGCCCCAAATGAGAGGCATAGAGAGTTTTTTATAAAGTTGTTTAAAGAAATAGAAGAATTTAAGGAGGGGTATGTTATATTAGCTGGGGATTTTAATATGGTTATGGATAATAAAAGAGACAGGTCAAATCCCACTAATGTTGAAAAGAGAAACAATATGACTATATTGAATAAATTAGTAAAAGAAAATGATTATTTAGATTCGTGGCGCTTACTTAACGGGAATAGGCCTGGATTCTCATATTTTTCCCCAGTTCATCATACATACTCCAGGATAGATCATATATTTGTTTCAAAAGACTTTGCAACGAGGATTTGTAAAATGGAAATGGGGGTAATAAAAGTAACTGATCATGCCTTGTTAAGTTTAGAATTTACAGTTAAGAAAGATTATAAAGAGGCATATAGATGGAAGTTGAACACAAAGATATTGAAATACAATAAAATAGTAGATAAAATTCGGAAGGAACTGTCGGAGTCATGGGAAATTAATGAAAAAGGAGGAACAGCTGGGTCAGTCATTTGGGACACCATGAAGGCTGTAGCAAGAGGAATCTGTATTAGAGAAACATGTAGTTTAAAAAGACAACAACGTGCAGAACAGGAAAAGTTAGAGATAGAAATTAAAAACTTGGAGGAAAGATATTGGCGAAGTAAAGATAAATATAAATTAGTGGAAATACAAGCTAAGAAGAAACAATTAGAAAATTTAAATATAGAAGAGATTCAAAAGAATTTAATGTATATGAAAAGGGAATATTTTGAAAACAGTGATAAGAACTCGAGGTTGCTTGCCAAGCTCACACAAAAAGAAAAAGGGAGGAATGGGATAGAAACGTTGAAAGATAGCCGAGGGAATTATTGTCATGCAATGAAAGCTAAAATAAAAATTTTTCAGGAATTTTATCAGGAATTGTACAAGGGTAAAGAAATTCAACAAGAAAAGGTGGAGGAGTATATTGGAAGGTTTATAAAGAAGGAAATAAAATCAGAATATAAGGAGTTAATGGAGTCAGTAATAACTCAAAGAGAAGTTGAAGAGGTTATTGATAAGTTAAAAGTGGGTAAATCACCAGGAGCAGATGGTTTGGGTCCAGAATATTATAAGGTCTTCAAAGATTGTCTAGTTCCAAAATTAATGGAACTTTATAATAGGATATTATCAGGAGAGAAGATACCTGAATCATGGGAACATTCAGTGATAATTCTGATCCCAAAACCAGATAAAGATTTGACTAATCCCGATTCTTATAGACCTATTTCTTTAATAAATCAGGATGCTAAAATTTTTACATCTATTATGGCCAAACGATTAAATAAATTCTTGGCAGAATATATAGGAGCAGATCAATGTGGGTTTGTGGTAGGAAGACATATGCATAATTTAGTGGGTAGAGTTTTAAATGTAATAAATGTAATAAAAAAAGCAAATATTAAGGCAGGTATTATGGCATTAGATATTTTTAAAGCTTTTGATTGTGTGAGCTGGCAGGCACTAAAGAGTATTATAGATAAATTGGGATTTGGAAATAAATTTAAAAATGTAATAGAACAGCTATATTCCCAAAATACGGCGGTAGTGGTGGTAAATGACGGACTTACTGAAAAGATACGACTAGCCAGAGGAACAAGACAAGGATGTCCGCTCTCGCCGGTCCTGTTTGTAATGGTTATGGAAGTTTTGGCGAAGGCACTAAGGGAGGATGAAGAGTTAGAAGGAATTGGAGAGGTAAGGGAAATAAAGTTAAACATGTTTGCGGATGACACTTTATTGACCATTAAGAATCCATTAAGAAAGTTAGAAAGAATTAAATATCAGTTGAGGGAATTTGAGGAAATTACAGGGTTAAAAATAAATTGGTCTAAATCAGAGATGATGTTGTTTAACTATACCAAGAAGGAAGAAAAGGATTGGGAATTTAAGGGAATGGAATTGAAAGTTAAGAATGAGATTAAATATTTGGGAATTAAAATTACAAAAAATTTAGAGAATCTTGAAAAGGAAAATTTAACGAGGTTAAAGAAAGAGGTATTAGAGAAATTGGAGAAATATAAAAGATTAAATTTATCTTGGTTCGGAAGAATAGCCTTAATAAAAATGAAGATATTAGCTAAAATTAATTTTGTATTTAGAATGTTACCTATAAAAATATCAGAAACCGAGATAAAAAGTTGGCAAAATATTATTAATAAATATTGTAATGGAGAAAAGAGAGCAAGAGTGAATAAAAATAATTGGTACCTAAGCCAAAAAAAGGGGGGAATGGGTCTCCCAAACATAAAATTATACTACGTAGCAAATAGATTAAGACATGTTGTAGAAGCAATTATGGGAGTAGGAGATTTATATTGGATGGAAGAAAAAACCATAAATAAGGTAGAGATGAATTTGGAGAATGTTTTTTTTAAAGACGGAGGAAGAAAGTGGGTTGGAAGTATAGATAATCCACTCCTGAGGACTCAATGGGAAATTTGGAGTAAATTTAAAGGGAAGCTGCTTCCGAGCAACTCTCCCTTAGCACCGATAATAATGTTAAAGAATTTCCCAGAGGATCTAAAGGGTAGATTATGTAAAATATTAAAAGAGAAAAATAAAATAAGATTAAAGGATTGGGTAAGAGATATTAAAACAAGAGAGGATATGGAAAATTTGTTAAAGGAGAAGAAGCTATCTTGGTTAGAATATGGTCAATTAGAGCAATGGAATAAAAAGTGGATTAAAGATAATAGAATGTGCAGAAAGATGACGAGGTTTGAAGAATTAGTAGTAAGTAAGGAGGAAGGGAAAGGAGGGAGTATAGTTTCAAAAGGATTAATGAGTGAAATATATAAAATATTGTTAGAGAAGGAGTTTAGAGAGAATACAGAGAAAATGGTTTGGGAATCAGATTTGAAGATACAAATAGGGCGACAGAGCTGGGAGGGACTATGGAAACAAAGAGTGTTGAGAAGTTTATCAGTAAGAATAAAGGAGAATTATTTTAAAATTTTATGGAGGTGGTACCTAACCCCGGTTAGATTGAATAAGATAAGTGATCAACATTCAGCAAATTGTTGGAGAGGATGTGGGGAAAAAGGAACGTATTTACATATGTGGTGGCAATGCAAATATGTACAAAGATTATGGAAGATGGTGTTTTCAGAAATTGAAGAAATAGTGGGAATGAAAATAGAACAAACACCAAAAATAGCATTGCTGTCACTATTTGAAGATATAAAGTGTGGAAAAGGAACTATAGAGCTGATATCGAGTTTGTTGGTTGCAGCACGATTGATGATAGCTAGGAACTGGAAGATCCAAGGGGAATATTCTATTGAGGAATGGTATAAAGTAGTATGGGACATAGCCATTAATGATAAACTGACATGTAATATTAAGTGGAGAAAAGGCGTAACTAAAATAAATGAGTTCGAAGGAATCTGGAAACAGTTCCTAGTGTTCGTGTTTACTAAGGGAAGTGGGAAACCACCAGCAGAAGAAATGATTAGATTTTGGACTCAAGAATGATCCCGAGGTGGGGGGTGCACATTTATGTTAAGAATGAAGATGTTGTAGTGTGATAAGGCATATGTAATAGTTTTTGATATTTGTACTCAACAATTATTCAATATGTATGCAGCAGATATTTGATGTATTTTTTTTTTCTTATTGTGTTAGTTTCAGTTATATTTTGGAAATGTTTATCTATGTTTATATAGTGTTGAAAATGAATAAAAATTAAAAAAAAAAAAAAAAAAGAAATGTACTTTCCTAAACCATCCTCTCCAGAGCAGCTAAATGGGGTGATCTGTGTGTGTGTGTGGGGGGGGGTTTGTGTGAAGTGACCTTTCAACAGCAGCCCTTCCAGCCCCCCCCCCAAAAAAAGGGTCAGGGGATCATGCTGAATGGGGTGAGCAGCAATGTGTAATATTTGTGAGAGAATCCCCACCACCACCTCCAAATTTGGTAGAGGCAGCTTCTGTGAGTGGAGCCTTTCTACCTACAGAAGGCAAGTCTTGGATCCAAGCCAATGTCTTTTGCTGCAATCCATCTTACTTCTGATGATCAAGGCATTCTGGGCAGGGCTTCCAAAGAAGAAATAAATGGGGATGGGGTGCGTGGGAGGACTTGTGGATTCCAAAGTATATTTTGGTCTACTACAACTCCCATTAACCCTAGGCAGCATAGCCAATAGTGAGAAATGATGGGAGTCATAGGCCAAAATATTTGTAGAGGGCCACAAGTTGCCCTAATCTAAACAACTAAGCAGGTTATTGTAAGCTGTGTCTTTCAGGTAGCCAGGTCTCCAGTCATTCTCAATCAAGGAAATCTATGGAAAAATCTGTTTATGAAAATCTCTGGGACTGGAGAGATTAGAATTACTGTTAGGAGGGAAGTTTATTCTTCTCAGTTATAAAAGTACTGTGTCAATGAGTTTTGATTCTGAACCACTGTAATAAATATAATGTATACCACAGGAAATTTGAGACATGTTAATCCAATCTCTTTTCAGCAGCAAGTTTTGTTCCCTTCTTTCCTGAATTTTTTTAACACTGTCTTTGGATGACAACAACCGATTTGTAATGTTGCTAATTTAAGAGAAATAAGGCTCATGAGAACCATTTTGAAACTGGCTGTCAGAATCTTTGGCAATATTTTGAAGTCTACAGAGTTATTATATGAAGGCCAAAATATATTAGTTGTAGTGATCTGGTTGAAAAGGACAGATACTACCTTTGTGCTAGATCCTTAGAATAGGTGGGTCCCAGCCAGGAAATGTGTTTGGTTTGTTTTGAGAAATAGCTATTAACCCTTGTTGGTGTTCCTGAGGGATGCTTCCACCTGACTCTGTGAATTCTGTGTTAACAACATATAGACGACTCTCAGGGCTGAGCTCCATGGTTTTTTTTAAAAAAATGGAGACAATATGGCCTTTCTAGATCTTAAGCATTCAACCTCATGACAGAATATTCCCTGATGCTGCCCATCAAGCATACCTGTATGTGGAAAGGCAGCATATCACAAACAAGGTTTCTAGCCTAGCCTTCATCTTGACATGCCAGTTTTCTAGGTACAAGGAGTTTATTTAATATCCTGCCTTTTGAATTAAAAGGGATTCACAAATGTCAAATACAATTGGATTTTTAACTCCCAGCAGCCCAAGCCAGCATGGTCAATGCTCAGGGAGGATGGGAGTTGTAGTCCAACAACATCTGGAGGGTGACCTGTCCCCCACCCCTGATTTAAAGCAAGAATTAAAACAAAGAAAACACAATAGCAAACAGCACAACAGAAGCAAAAAATAATAAGTAATTGATTAACTAGCAAAAATAGCCAGGCAATGGAAGCTTTAGTCATTCACCATAGTGATTTTCAGACCTTTTTCTTCAGATTGGGCACCTTGATTTATTTATCTCTCACTTTGCCTTTATACAGCTCAAGGTGGTGTGCACTGGGTTGCCAGGTGGCCTGCAATCTAGGCACTAACCAGAGCCAAACCTGATTAGCTTCAGCAAAGTTGCTATATTGTGGAATCAATTATTATCATCCATTCCCTGCGCTTGGAAGTGGTACAGTCCAAAGAGGGCTGTACAAGGTGGCTGTGGAGATTGGCTCTGACTGTGGGAATATGAAACGCTATTTGAGCATTTTGGGTGTCTTTCCCTTGTCAAAACCTGAATGGTGCTTTGGCTCATGTTGGACCTTATTGATCTACATGGCTAGCAGGGGATGAGATGGCTGTTCAGTCTGCATGGCTGATTTCCTTCTGTGTGCATGTTTAGCAGGCTTGAGCCATGACGTTTTGCTGCCTGAAGCAAAGAACAAGATGGTGTCCCAACTGGACTGGCAGTTGAATTTTGCTTCAACACTGGTGATGGGATTGTGTCATCCACTACACTTGCAGCAGCTGGATAGTTTAGCAAGGGCAGAAGGACAAGACAGGTTATATGGCATACACAGCTCTCTTCTAAAACAGAACGGAACAGCCAGGGAGTTTAGAAGGAACAACCAGGAGGATGTTAATTAGGGGTGTGCACGGACCCCCAGCTCCGCTTCACTTGCAGATCCACCATTTTTGGAGCGGGCCGCTTCGCCCTGCCCCCGCTCCGCCCACTTCCGCTCCGCTCCGCTCGGAGCTCCGGATCCGGATCGGAGCTCTGTTTCCCCCCCCATAGGGTTGCATTGAAAGCTAAAAAATTATACAACGTTTTTTCTGTTCAAGTTAGAAACCTCAAATTCGGCACCATGAAAGCTTATCCACGTGTCCACACACACGCCAAGTTTCAAGCAAATCCCATCATCCCCTGATTTTTGGTGAATTTTTGAAAATCGGGCACCCCATTCAGACCCCTTGGGATAGCTCCGTCAATTTGCACGTTAGAAACCTCAAACTCGGCACCAGGACAGCTTATCCATGTGTCCACATGGACGCCCAGACTCAAGGCAGTCCCATCATCCCCTGATTTTTGGCGCAGCTCTAACCTCTAACGCACCACCCATAACCCTAATTCACACCCCTTTCGATAGCTCTGTCAATTTGCACGTTAGAAACCTCAAACTCGGCACCATGATAGCTTATCCATGTGTCCATGTATAAGAATATAATAATATGTTTAAAAATATTACTAAATGTAGGGAAATGGGACAAGAAGTGTGTGTATGCTTTCCCCAAAATGCTCAATCTGTGGCTGTTGCACTTCACAAAAGCAGTGCACGCAATCAGGCTTTAAGAGAGGGGAGGGGGGAAACGAACCAACCAAACAAACACACACTCCAAAATTTAAAAATAAAGTTTATATTAAATCAAAGTATGGGAAAAACACAGAGCAAACTAAGCAAAAAGTCAGAAAGAAGCAAACAAACACACGCACCAAGCTAAAATCCTAATCTATCTCCAAAGTACACAGCAGCAGCTAGCTAAGTAGACCCCCTCCCAACGAACGCTAAACCCACAAGACGCTGAGAGCTCAAAGATCTCAGGATGACTCTGCCTTAGTCCCCCCCCTCGAACGCTGGGATTGGAGGATGCTTCATGAGGAGATCAATTCTCATCAGGATTGGGAGTTGAATGTGCCTGTCATCGCTTCAAAAAAAAAAAAAAAAAAAACCAAACCGTTTGTTGACCCGATTTTTAAAAAATTCTAGCACACGACTCGCACGACATAGAGAGGTGAGAGTAGTCTCAAAATGACCCCCATCCACGACTCTCTGTGCACAAGAATTTTCAGAATGATAGCTTAAAAAACAACCCAGTTATCCCCGATTATTCCCCGCAATGCAATCCTATGGGCGAAAAGCCGAAAACCGCCGTTTGAGCCGCGCTGTCCCTGTTTGTTGACCTGATTTTAAAAAAATATATAGCACGCAACCCGCACGACGCAGAGAGGTGAGAGTAGTCTCAAAATGACCCCCATCCACGACTCTCTGTGCACAAGAATTTCCAGAACGATAGCTTAAAAAACAACCCAGTTATCCGTGATTATTTCCCGCAATGCAATCCTATGGCGAAATGTTTTCTTTTTTTTTTTTTTTTTAATAATTTTTATTCATTTTCAACACTATATAAACATAAATGAACATTTCCAAAATATAATTGAAACAAACACAATAAGAAAAAGAAATACATCAAATATCTGCTTCATACATATTGAATAATTGTTGAGTACAAATATCAAAAACTATTACATATGCCTTATCACACTACAACATTTTCATTCTTAACATAAAAGTGCACCCCCCACCTCGGGATCATTCTTGAGTCCAAAATCTAATCGTTTCTTCTGATGGTGGTTTCCCATTTCCCTTAGTAAACACGAACACTAGGAACTGTTTCCAAATTCCTTCGAACTCATTTATTTTAGTTACGCCTTTTCTCCACTTAATATTACATGTCAGTTTATCATTAATGGCTATATCCCATACTACTTTATACCACTCCTCAATAGAATATTCCCCTTGGATCTTCCAGTTCCTAGCTATCATCAATCGTGCTGCAACCAACAAACTCGATATCAGCTCTATAATTCCTTTTCCACACTTTATATCTTCAAATAGTGACAGCAATGCTATTTTTGGTGTTTGTTCTATTTTCATTCCCACTATTTCTTCAATTTCTGAGAACACCATCTTCCATAATCTTTGTACATATTTGCATTGCCACCACATATGTAAATACGTTCCTTTTTCCCCACATCCTCTCCAACGAAATGTTTTCAAGATGGCGACCGGAGCGCTCCGCCTGAAATAGGAGCTCCGAAAAATGGCCGCTTCTCTTCGCCTTGCTTCCACTTCTACTCCGCCTCTGGGTAAGGCGGAGCAGGCCAATCTGCTACTGCTTCTCCGCTCCTAATCGGAGCGGAGCACATGCCTAATGTTAATACAGAATCACAGTAACTGCCACCTGAGATTATCACCACACTGCCTAAGGTTAGGGCTGGCTAGAAGAAAAATATCTGCTTTTCCTTTATTTATTTTCCCCATTTCCAAATGTATCAGTTAGTATCAAGGTGAGGAGGTTGCCATCTGAGCATACCCTTAGATGTACATTTATGCTAAATTAATCATTTAGGCACATGCAGTGGGTCAATAGTAGTAGTAGTAGTAGTAGTATAATACTAATAATAATACTAATACTAATAATAATAATAATAATAATAATAATAATAATAATAATAACCCACCTCTCCCTCCAGATCGAGGCGGGGTACAACATAAATGCAAATGCCATAAAATACATATCATTAAAACATTTAAAACTAATACATTATTAAAAGCAGCACATTATTAAAAGGCATTTTAAAATTCAACTGGGTAGGCCTGCTGGAAGAGATCATAGAATCATAGAATAGCAGAGTTGGAAGGGGCCACAAGGCCATCGAGTCCAACCCCCTGCTCAATGCAGGAATCCTATAAAGTCTTTATAGCTTTCTTAAATCTGGAAGACTGTTAAATTGACAAATCTCTCCTGGCAGGTCATTCCATAACCTGGGAGCAGCAGAGGAAAAGGTCCTCTGGGTAATAGTTGTCAGCCTTATTTTTGTTGACTGAAGTAAATTCTTCCCAGAAGACCTGAGTGTGTGTGGCGGATTGTATGGGAAAGGTGCTGGCGTCTTTTTTTACCTCATATATAGAATGTTTAGTAACAAAGCTCTTTAGTGGTTGGAAACAGAGATGGGGAATATCACCTTGAAAAGAATTTCTGAGTCTTTAAGAAACAATTTCTTGCATTTGGAAAGAAACCACCTGTGTTTTCTGGCGAGACATGAATTCAACTGTAAAAATAGCCCAGTTTTAATGATTCTGACTGACTGAGCTAGCAAGCAATCTGTAACTCTTCTCATAATTGGGAAAAATGTAACATTTTTCTGACATCATCTGAGTGTTACTTTGGATACAATGTGGTGCATAAAATCCGACAATAACCATTTAGTTTTCCACTCCATAATTTCACAAGTATCTAGAAACTAGGCTGCAGATACAAGCTATGAATATGCCCTTTTGTCTTTTGGACTACAGATCTGGACATAAATAACTAGTTATTAATTTGTTGGAGGGTAAAGGTTCATCTAGAAATGTCTTGTGTTATTCCCAGAGATGCTATGTGAGATCCAGGACTTGTAAACTTAACTGGTCCAGAACTGAAAAAACAGGTAACAACTTCTATGGGCAACAAGAATCAGAATCACCTCCTTTGCTAAGGTACGAGAAACATCATCATCATCGTCATCATCATCATCTCCAAGAGATCGTATTTACTAGGAGACAACGTCTGTTCTCTCTCTTTCTCTCTCACGCACACGCACACACACACATATTGAAGATAAGGCTCTCTGATTTCAGTGGGATTTACTCCAATGTAAGCATAGAAGCATCGAAGCTTTGGTATGCTGGATCATACCAAAGGTTCGTCCAGTCTAGCATCCTGTGTCCCACTGTAGTCAGCCAGATACCTCTGGGAAGCCTACAAGTACGAATGAAAGGCAATAGCCATATCGTTCTCTTACTCTCCAGGAACTGGCATCCAGTGGCATACTACTTCTGAACCTGAACATTCCATATAACCATCATGGCTAGTAGCCATTCCCTTTTAAAGCCATGTATTCTAATGACCATCACACATCGTATGACAGCAAATCACATAAAGTGTTTATAGCTGGGGTGCACTGCAGAGCCTCAGGACTGGAGGTCCAATCTGGCCCTCCGGAGTTCCTCAGACAGCCATGCCCCCTTCCCATAGCCCCATCTCTTTTGTCTGGCCACTGACTGGTACTTTCCCAGCTGTTGTGCAGTCATCATCCCCATTCTAAAAGTTTCAAATGTCTCTCCTAAGGCTTAGCTACTGGCAGTAAGAGGCTTAAGCAAAAAATATGGAGGCAATTTTGTATTTTGGCCCTGCCTCTTATGCCTTCACCCGCCCACTAATGGAATGCGGTTTGCAAGAGATTCTCTGAAATGGAATTTGGCCCTCGAGTTGAAAGAGGTTCAACAGCCCTGGTATATAGGATTGTACGTTTAGTGTAGCACCATTACCAGAGAGCTTTGGCTATGGGTCGGTATATAAATGTAATAAATAAATAAATAATATTTAGAATTTCTGACTTACAACTCAGAAGGAAGGACGTTAGCTCAACTGTAGACTTTGCATGCACAAAGTCCCAGGATTAATTCCTGGCATATCAAATTAACATTATCAGGAGGTGGGGAAAATCCCTGCCTGACACCTCGAGAAGCACTGGCAGTCAGAACAGGCAGTACTGGACTTGGTGGACCAATGGTCTAACTCAGTATAAAGTAGTGTCATGGGTTCATTGTGCTGGGGCGGTGGGAAACAATCACCAGGAAATGTAGTTCCTGGGAAATAAAGCCTGATAACATTCATGTGACAACAATCTTGCCTCTACAAAGTGGGGACAAGGAATAAACTCACCGTTGATATCTGTTGCATTTAGGCTCCGTCTTTCTATAGTGCAAAGGGCCATTGCTTTTCTTTTCTTGGCTGACTAACAGTGTACCATAATGACTGTCCCATATTATTCACTGATATGAGTGCTGGTGTGAAAGAAACATCTGACATTTGACTATGACAGTTGTTGAAACTTTGGGGGTTAAACTTCTATGAGTTTCTCATGTTTGGAAGCAGCTTTTTCACTATAAAAATGGAACCATATTAATTACGTCATCTAATAATATGCTTTTTAAAGAACTGAGTAAATCATATGCCTCTTCCATTCCATCCAGTTCCTTTAAAATAGAGCTATTTGGTTTGGCTTTGGGCTAAAAATTCAGCCAAGATGGGTGATGTTAACATATAAAGATTTCAACAGCACAGCCTTAGTAATAGAGACATAAAATATCCTTAGTGTATAGATTATGCACTAGAGTTTTGCTCCACTGTGGGCCTGTTCAGACATGCTAAGTCATGGTTAGGCTGCTAACCCTTTTGCAGCAAATGGTTAGTGAGCATGTTTAAACTGTGATTATGTAGCCACTATAGTTAGGAATGGTTCATACGACATGCTAAGTCAAGATTCACACAACATGCTAAAACAGAATGTTTAACTCAAAATGCTGAAACCACCATGGCTTAGTGTGTTGTCTGAACAGGGTCAATAACATAATCTGATCACTAGAAAGCAGAATAATACAATTTGAGTGTGTCATACATTGCACCATAAGGTCAATGTCATACCCTAGAAGTATTTCCCCCCAAAAATGTTCCAACTAGAATTTTATTTCCAGTGTTCTGACTGTGAGCGCTGTTGCTTATGCAGCCAAAACTGCACCACTTTTACACAAGAGGGAGGCATCAGCACGTTTGGGGAACCTCAAGGTTTGCAAAAGTACATAACATCTTTATAAGAAAGAAAGAAAGAGGGGGCAAACTCTTAAAACAGTCCAGTGAGGAATAAGCATGGATACTAACTGCTTGCAGGGAGGGAGGAGGAAACTGGAGGAAGGGAATGGCATAGAATGGCTGAAATGCTGAACAGCAGATCTCCATACTGCAACATTTTGCTGCAGCTTCATTTTGTGTTTTTTACTCCTGTTCTATGAGGGCCTACTGCTAGAAAGAGAATTCTCAGCATTGTTCTCCCTCATTGCCACCATTCATTCCCAACCATCTTTTAATTTAAGGCCAGGATTTGAAGCAGAAGTGCTTCAGATGGAAAAACGTATTACATGGCCTTATGTTTCATTACAATCCACAGGAATTAATTCCTTGGAATGTATCAATAGCTCAGGCTTTAGGGCACATTTAAAGAATGTACACATTTGGGTGCATTGATTTTAGCTGCCCATTCTTCACTCATAGGTCTGTACCACTGCCAATTAAACTTATTAGCAATGGTAGGCCATCTCAGGTTTTGCATAGGGATTTCACCCTTAAAAATGTTTACCAAGTTGTTTGTTTACTCCAGAAAGGAAAATAATTTTTGATATGCCTCCCACCATTTTTGCACTGTATCACTAAAACAAACCAAAGTATGTCTTTATATTTAACTCAAAAATAAGAGTAAATAATGGTAAGGATTATCCTTAGAAAGAAGGCGGAATATAATTGATATAAAGAATGTAATGAGTGTTTTTCCTTCCATTAGTGAAAACCATGCTCAACTTCACAATCCTATACAGTATTTGACATTCATTATAATCTGTGTGCACGGGTCCTCTGGAAGGGGTACATTGAACCCACCTTCCTCCATAGGCTCTATAATCTTCCTGTGGGGAAGAAGAAAGGAGGGAGACAGGAGCAGCCAGAGACCATCAGTTGCAACCCCCACCCCAAACAGGGCTAACTGTCATCTTGACCCTGTGGGGAAGAAGGAGGAGCTGCTGGTCTGCCCCTCCATTGGGAGATGAGAGGGGGGAGCAGGGCCTTCCCAACAGCCTGACCAGTCTCCTTAATTTCTTTTTCTTTTCTCCCTCTTCCCTCCCCATCCCTTCTTCCTTGTGTTTCATGTCTTTTTTTAGAATGTAAGCCTGAGGGCAGGGACTGTCTTCTTTACTGATTAATTGTAAGCCGCTCCGGGAGCCGTTTTGGCTGAGGTGCAGGATAAAAATACTATAAATAAATAAATAAATAAATAAATAACAAGTGCAGGCAACTTTTATTTGTAAGACTTTGCCTTCAGTTACAGCACTGAGGCAAAGCAAGCACAAAGACTTTCAAATCAAGGCAAGGAATTGTGCCTTCTTTGAGAGCAATCAGGTTATTAGAGTGGATAAAATCTGGATTTGGGCCTGAAAGGCCAAGGAGAAATGTATTGCTTGGGGGACCATGTTGCAAGCAAGCACAGCCTGTGACATTGCACAGCATCATTACTGATCACAGGGCACATCGGTTACAGCATCAGCCATAGCTTATTTCCTGACTTTGTGGAGATTGATCCAACACGAGATAGCCTTAACTCTGTTCTTAAACCAGCACTTTTTTGTGTGGAACATTGCATTCTTATATGTATTTAATTCATTCAAGATACGTTTCACTTTCTCAGCTACATAACTGTATTCATTCAGAGTGTCTGTGTATTAACAAAGTAAGCTGCACATACAAGACAGCACAGTAATTACATGAAGACAGCATGAAGTAATTATGTGAAGTCTCAAAAATTCTCATAGTATTGGTTTCAATTCAAAGTGTTTTATATGCCTGACACGTAATGAGAATCAAAACAATATGCCAGCCAAAATGGGAAAACCTTGTACTGAGAAGTAAGGGTCCCCCCTCCAGGTTTTATCCTATTAAAAGAGTAATAAAAGGTTTCCCCCCTTGCTTTAATGCAAGCCAAATGTCAGCAATAGTAATTAGAATGTTTGCAGTGAAGTGAAGTTTTAGATCTGCATTCTAGTGATGCCCTTCAGGTTTTGATTAATTATGGCCGAGCCACACAAGAGGCTGTTCCTATAACCACCCACTGCAAAATTCTAGAAGCATCTCCCATTGTCCCTTTGCTTATATTCCTCTCTTATAAATTGCATTCATGAGATAAGGGAAATAGCCACTCTTGGGACAAAGTGTGTCTTAGGCCACAGGTAGACCTAAGGTTTATCCTGGGATCATCCAGGGTTCGCCCCTGCCTGAGCACTGGATCCCCTGTGTGTCACCTAGATGAACAGGTTTGACCCCTGGACAATCCAGGGATAAACCTTAGGTCTAGCTATGGCCTTACATGATTTGGAAATCAGAGTTCAGAGAAAGAACTGTTTCTGACCCTTTTGAGGAAAGGGAGATGAGTTTTGATTTCTGTGTTACACTTTTGAAAAATGTCTTCATTGCCTTTCTTAGTCCATCTTCTGTTCATGCTGAAAATCATGCTACATGGGATGCAAAATACATATTTGGTTCTTGTAATTGGGATTCTGCTCTCTCATTTTTAATTGGAATTGTGAGCGATGGTGTTCCTGGTCAATATTAAAATAATGAGGGTAAAATTAACATGTCTTACTTAGAACCAATGAATGAGACTGGAGTTAGTTATGACCAACTTGCCCCATTTATTTGAGTGGGTCTACTCTAAGTAGGATTTATGTTGGATTCAACCCTGGAGGAGGAGGAGGTTTAATTCTTTTCACCAAGTATCCCTTCACTGCTGAATCCTCCTTCCAAAGCTGCTTTTGCTGCCGGAGCTGAAAAATACTTCTCAGTATAGGGCTTTTGTTGTTTATTTTGTTTCTACAATTTAACTTTCACACATGCATAGATTTTCCTTTTGGAAAAATGCTCTCTCCCTGCTTGCTTGAAATAACAGTTTCAGCATCTAGCCACTGGTCCTGGAGACCACAGTGTTAACTGCACACTAATATCCCTGTGCAGTGTGTGGGGCAGTGAAGGCTGGTGGCTCCAAAGTGAGTGGTGTGATGAATTCAGTCAGAACCAGTCAGAGCTCTAAATGAGTATCCAAGGTGCTTTACACTTTGGATAGCTCCTTTAGAGTTCTGACTGAAACCTGGGCAGGTGAGAAACTGACATTCCTACCTCTGTCTGTCTGTCTGTCTGTCTGTCTGTCTGTCTCTTCCTCCTTTCTTGCCTCCCTCCCCCCTCTCTCTCACACACCTCGTAGCAAGTCCAGAGAAGACATTTGTATTCTGACAATATTGCACCTTTCCAGTGAAGGAGCTTTTCCAGACCTGCTATAGTAGAGGTTGCAGGAACTTTGTCAAAGCTCCATCCGACGAGCGAGCGTTTTATTGCACACTCATTACTGGGCACTCATGGAGTTTGCTTAAGTCCCTCACATGACGTCGCCTGCCTCCCGTGCGCCTTCCACCCCTTCTGGCCTTCCTTTTCTAAACTTGCTGCAAATATAAGAAGAGATCCTGTCCATTCCACAGCTTTTCTTTACAGATTTCACTGAGCTTAAGCAAGGTGTTTCACGTTATATATTCTGCACCTCAGAGGTGAAATCACTAAGCCTGACTTAGGAAATGCTATAGAGATGAAACTGACCTTTTCCCCCTCCTCACATGCTTGTCAATTTCACCACTACATTGATGGGCTCCCTAGCTCTAGAAGTGCAGGGAAAGTGCTGCTCTTTGCAACATTTCTACAAAAACGTCCAAGCTTGTGCAAGATATTGTGCATCCAAAAGTATTTATTTGTTTTTCTGTGAGCAGCATCTGTAAGAGTTTTCAAATCCAGCCACTGATGCATTTATTTTTCCTAATGGCAATGAAATAAGATAGAATAAGATATAAAGAGGGTCTGAGATACTTCTTCACAATAGTGAAACTATTATATTCATGTAGGAAGTCAAAGTGGTTGGATTACCACAGCATCTTACCCATCAAATCTTGCCCATCTGCACTTCTATTATATCCTAGTCTAAACTATTCCTAAAATGGACAACATCTCACTCCCCAAATGCCCCATGTGTTGATAATACTTTCAAACAAGACATAGCAAAATGGTGAATTGCCAAGATTAGAAATAGTGGAAACTAGCCCTTTCTAAAATCACTTTAGAAGGATTTGAAAGGTAAGGATTTAAATTTACAAAATGTGCATAAGGGAGGGGGTGGGGAGAGAGAAACAGTAGTATGTTGGATTGATAAACTTTGTGTCTTGAGGGTGATTTTTTTAACATCAATAGCCTGAGAAAAATGTCTCTCTATGATCACCAGCATGTACCCAAAACCTTTTGCGACCAAAAAAGAAAGAAAGAAAGCACAATTTAGCTGGATGCCTAAAATAAATGACTGGAATATAATGACCTTGAGACTTTAGGTTGCTTAGGTTTTAATTTCTTTAAATTAAAAACAGACAATATTAAAATATATTCCTTTGAACGCAACTCAATTAAAAATTTGCAAAAATTTGGGATAGTGAGGAAATACTAGATACAGTTGTTTTTATAATGTACTCATAGCAAACAGTATTCCATTTATTGAATAGCATTGCTGCTTATACCCAGTATTTTAAAAACTTGTCACAGTCATGCTTCTGAATTACACATCCCAGAAGCCAATATGACCATCTTTACATATGCAGCTGTCATATACAGAACTAGACCATTGGTCCACACTGAGAGCCAGTGTGGTGTAGTGGTTAGGAGTGTTAGACTGGGGGCTCATCTACACCAAGCAGGTTATTCACTATGAAAGTGGTATATAAAAGGCAAGAGCCAGACTACTGCTTTACAGTGGTATGAAAGCGGCATATGGTAATGGGCCCCAACAGTAGTCAGTGCACTTCAGTACCACTATAAAGCAGTAGTGTGGCTCCTGCCTTTTATATACTGCTTTCATACTGCTCTCATAGTGCAATATCCTGCTTGGTGTAGATGAGCCTTGGGACTTGTGACATCTGGTTTCTACCCCACACCCAGCATGAAGCTCACTGGCTGACTTTGGGCCAGTCACTGACTCTCAGCCTAACCTATCTCACAAGGATATTGTGAGGATAAAATGTAAAGAAGGAGGACCATGTAAACTGCCTTGGGTTCCATGCAAGAGGAAAAAATGGTGGGATATAAATGAAATAATAAATACATAAATAAATCTAACTTAGTACTGTCTGATTCCCAGACTGTGGGCCTTCTCAGTTCTACTACCCGTGATCCTTTTACCTGGAGATGGGAGGGACTATATCTGGCAGCTTCAGCATGCAAAGTACACTCTCTACCACTGAAAAAGGGCCCTTCAGTTGTATCCTGTTAGCAATTAGTTTGAGTTTTGAGAAGTTTGTCCTGGGGACCCTGTAGGGAAGAAAAGAGGGGAAGCACAGTGGAAGGAGAACAAGGAGCTGGACATAATAAAGTGTCTTTCTTATGGAGGAAGGGACAGACACAAAACCTTCTCTTACTTTCAATTAATAAAGGATAATAGAAACGTAGCATTGTTCCCTTACAGATATTGAAGCACAAGCAAAGATCTATGATACATCAAGGGGGAAGAACAGAGAAAGCTGACTTCTCTCTCTCTCTCTCTCTCTTTCTCTCTCGTACACACCCACCCACACCATCTGTTGTGATGCTCTTTCCTTAATATTTTTCTAGCAAGCAGCATTAAAAATCCCTTCTGGTTTGGATTGCCTGGGTAAACTTCCAGTTATCTATGTTTCCAGGAGATGGTTTTGCTAATAAGGGGACAGCCTTGCCTTTATGGCACCAGTTTGCCCCTGAGGGGGGAAAAGCGCTTTTGCTGCTGCGGGGTAGCATCAGGTAATCCTCATGCAGGAGGCACCACGGGCTTTCCAGCGGCCATGCAGCTCACCAGGCCTGCCCACTCCTCCTCGCCCGGCTTCCGGCGACCAATAGGAGGACACCTTCTGCCCAGGAACATCCTCATGCGGCGCCAGAGTGAGGACGGATGGCAAGTACATGATACTTAACAAAGCCTTCTAAAATTAAAGAAGGATTCTAACAATAAACAAAAACAAAAACTAAGGAATCCCAGGTCAAGCCAAAAACTGCAACCCAAATCTGCCTGTACTCTCAAGAATCTGATTTAGCAACAGCTTGAATGGAGTGAATCCAAGGGTTACACCATCTGCCAGGCCTCAAGTCCAAGATTAAGCTTGTAGGCCTGTCAGCCAAGATGACACAATTAATTTTTAGTTTTTTGACACGAAGTAGGAGTATTTTTTGTTTTGCTAGCCCCACATCTAGAAATGTTTTCCTCTTAGCGTATGACTGCTAAGTTCTATTGAGGTCAGATGATACTTACTGCCCATCAAAGGCTGAGTTATATTCTTGCAATCCTTTGCTGGGTGGGAGAAACCACAGCAAATACTCCAATGTCCTTAGCAGTGTGGCTGGAAAAGTAGTTATTATATAAAATGCTAGTAACAGGGTCCCTACCCAGAAGGCTATAAGACCCTTAGAGCAGGGATGGGCAACCTGTGGTCCTCCAGATGTTTGGCCCTATAATTCCATTAGCCCTAGCCACCACAGCCAGTGATGAAGGATCATGGAGTTATAGCCCAAAATGTCTGGGGGTGGGGGCTACAAGTTGCTCACTTTGTCAGTGCATCTTGAATCAGGAACTCTGGCAACAGGCCTGATGTGTCTTGTTCTCTGTTAGCTCACCACACCATGGCAACATCTATTTCAGCAGGGATCAGGGCCAGTGTTGGCCAGGACCAGAGCCAAAAGTAGGCAGGGCCACCACTTCTCTCTCTGCCACCCTATTTTGTCTCTCTCTTTCTGACATCTCTCGCACTTCACTCACACTTTTTGAGATACTCCCCCTTTCTCTCCTCCCTCCCTGTCCAGTGGGCTGTAGGGAAAGGGACAGATAATTCTCACTAGAGGACTGAGGTTTGAGGGCCCCATGGAATTAGGTAGAGGACTACATGCTGCTCACTCCTGCTATAAAATGTTTGACTTGGGCTCAGCTCCTTAATTTGAGTTGCCTGCCTTTGGATCAATTATCTGATTGGTACCTGTTTGTTTCCAGGTTATCCACCTGGATTGGCAAGATTAAGTGTAAGGTCAGGGACTGAGAATGAGTGGTTGGGGTGGAATGGGAAAGGCCAAATTGAGATAGGTGAATTTGAGTGGATTCGATAAAAGCTTCATTTGATGGATACCAATGGCTCCAATCTTATCTATAGGTCTGTCTTAACCAGCCAAACCATGGAAATAATTTTTGGGCCAGCAATGAACCAATGTGTGCTCTAGCATCCTTGGCAATATTGCAAAGGTTATGGGATTGGGATTTGCATCTTCTGGATCATATAGTACATCCCCTTGGGCAGCAGAATGTCTTGGGTCAGCCTAGGCTACAAAGTCTAATTTTTAAGAAGACTGGTCTTTTTGACTCAGATACTGACCATTTATTTATTTATTTATTTATTATTTATTACATTTCTATACCGCCCAATAGCCGAAGCTCTCTGGGCGGTATTTAATCAAACACTTGCCATTCAGAAGACATTATATCAGTCTTTCATAGCTAAAATTTCGCTACTGGCCTGGGCAAAACAATCTGTAAGAGAATTACATCTCTGTATATTCTGTGGACTTGTGCAGGCATATTTAGTTACTTTATATGGGGAAGAACTCATTGCTATAAGCAGTATCATGGTGGTGGTGGTGATGGAAAATAGCAGATACATTATGGGCACAATCCTATGGGTAGTGGGGAATCCGAACTATTGCTGTCTACGGGCCCTAGGATTGCACCCTAATTTATTATTAATTATTAATAATATTTATATACCACTGAATATAATAGCTCTAAGTGGTTTACAGACTAAATACTAAAAACCACTGGTATAACAGATACATATATAATATGTATTTCACTTAAGTTGTTGTTTTAGATGGGTTAGTTACTGGTGATGTTTCAGTTGGAGGGTGAACAATACTTGTAACCTATGTAAGAAAATGAAGAGAACCTGGACAAGCATAGACCTGATAGTTGGCTCTGTTATCTGGACAATAATAACAACAATAAAGCAATAAAACTAGGGGCTGGGCTAAATAATTTTTTTAGGAGGACTGCATACACATATTTTTTAATGAGGACTGAAATATTCCCTTCTCACATCCCCACTCACCCTTTCCCCTCTGACTCTATGCTGAATTTCCATGGCAGCTGTTTGGGAACCAAGTTTTTAAAATATGAAATCAGATGTTGTGATGATACCAATACTTCCCGGACACAGTCAGAATAGATGAACACTTGAAGTCCTTTTGCAATTTCCCCAATTGCTGAAAGAGGGACATTTTTGAAGCAGACAAAAGCTTACATGAAAAGCTTCTTTCCTTTCAGCTCAGCCAATAAATAAAAGCAACAAGGTGTTGGCATTTGGCATTCATACTGATTGTTTGATTATTCCAGAGATAATGGGATAGGTTCATCTTTTTAAGTTGATAATGTTAGGAAATTAAAGAAAGCAGCCTCTTTGACAAGAGGCAAAGCATGTTTTACAGGGAGCAAAGCACAAAGAAGATTTTTTTTAATGTGTCCTGGTATAGTCTTTTAGGATGTATACTGAAGAAAAACATTACGTTAATCTGATGGGTAAACAAAGGGGAGTGCTGTTTGCATAGGGTTGCGTTGACAAAGGGCAAAATAGGAGACAGGAAATGTACTTGGATCACTAAGAACTTTGGATTACTAAAGGTGAATTGTATCCTCCAGTTATGCTGTCTAGGCAGGATAGGATTGGAACCTAATCCCCTTGTGCTGGCAGAACACCAAAGTATGTCACTGTAGTGAGGCTGTTGTCTTCTGGAGGAAGTCCTGAGGGAAACCTCACACCGGTGGGACAATGCCAGTATAAGATGCACAAATGTGTAGAGTTGGGGGAAGGGCTGGCCCTATCACTAGGCTGAGTAAAGCAGCCACCTCAGGTGTCAAGGTGAGCAGTGACAAGTTGTTGAAAGACACTTTGTGTGCCATGCAGCCTGCCTTGTGCCCCCTACATTATCCTGTCACCCTCAAGGGCAGAGAATGCTGCTGTCCCATTACCAGTGTTGAAGTAAAATTCAGCTTCTATTCCGTACAGCCTCTGTATATGGAATATGTGTGTTTATGTGTGTGGGTGCTTGTTGAAAAAGTGCCATAACTAAAATATTCCCATTGCACTTGGTGGACACCACTTCCCATGCCTCATTAAGGAATCTTAATAATCTTAGGGATCTTAAGGATCTTAACCGCAAGTAAGCAATCACAGCACAGCACTAGACATTCCAGCAAGGGAATACGGCTCACCTAACAAGACATGCCACATGGGCCATTCTGCTGCCATATCTTTGGAACCATAAGTATAAAAGGTCCCAAATAAGAACTTGGTGAAATGACACTGAGGAAATACACCAGGATTTCATGCCACCATTTACAAAAATACCAAACTTCCCTCATTAGAAACAAAACAAAACAATAAATAAATAAATAGTTGCAAAGCACAGGAGAGGCCCTTTCGGATGACGAACTACCATGATAAGCACTCAATAAATGCTTCGTGTAGAAAGGCTCTGAGTACAAGGCAGTGGTGGGGGCGGAGCCTTAACACACTAAACAACTCCGTTGAACCCACAGTTTTCAGCACCAACAGAAACTTATTTCACAGCAATCCCAGCTGCCGGAAAGAAAATGTATTAATAATAATAAAAAATGGTTGGAATGGCAGGCACCTTGATACATGCCAAGAGAGGTGTCTGGGGCCATGGCTTCTCCCCTTTCCCCATAGAAATCATTGTTGTTGATAAGGTCTGTAGTTCTACACTGATAGCAAAATACTTCTCTGGCTCACCCACCTTTTTATTTTATTTTTTGTCAACCCTGGCTGGACACAGTTGACACAAGTTGTTTCCAGGTGAACTTAATTGCAACATGATCCTGGGCATTTTGTTGGGGAGTGGAGGGTTGTACTGAGTGTTTAACTGGGCATCGAGCCAGATGCCTCACAAGAAGTATTGCCATCACATTTAACCCCTGACCTCTTTTAATTAATCTATTTAGAATTCTTGGAAGCCTTAATATATGCCACCTTAAAGAAATTGGTGTGTAGAAATGTGTTATCTTTCGGCAAAAATTAATGTCAATGCTGCACCAGAGTTAAACAGACTGGAAGATTATGTTCTATAATTAAATGCAAATAATAGGGGAAAGTGTAGGGAAAAAAGAAGGGGACATAGGATGGGATGTAGGAAAATTAAAAAGAAATATGGTAAAACAGAGGACAATCTCTTAAAATAATGATTATTTCTTTTCATATATTAATGTCTTGAAAGGAGTTTTATTGTCCCTTCTTTCTTGATAATATTTTCTACATGTGCACCTCAAAAACACATATAAAACTCTCTTTCCCTTTCAGTTTATAATTTTATTAAATGTAGATCTCCCCCTTTCATCATTCCAGACATGTGGAGCAACATTTGATTTTTATTTCTCCACATTTTGTTTTGGTCTGAACAAAAAGGGAGTAGAACTTTAAAAACTAAAAGAGAAACTCCATGAAATTTTATCAAGCATGAAATGGCGCTTAAGCAAAACAGGGGGATTGCTGAAGCAAATGCTTCAGTAAGGAAGGAAATGCCATTGACTTTATTACAGCTGCCTAATGTTTTCCACGAACTGCAGAAAATAATTCATTGTATCTTAGTGACCTACAATAACAGCTGACTGCTTGCACTTGGTGGAAATGTGATTTGTGTTTACAAAAAAATAATTAAAATAAAAATTAACTATTTCTGGTTTCATACTTCATGCCTGCAAAGTTTCAGTAATTTCCTTTGCATTCATTTGGAAGACTTAGTGTGAACAATTTGTCTAAATGTTCTGGTGAACATTTCAGTGTGGTATTCTTTTCTGGCTCAGGAATCTCGGGGTGTGGTTCCAATTTTTGCCACACATCTTACAATGCAAAAGCAGCAGTACTGGGAATATATACTCCTTCCTTTTCATATTGCTATCTTGCATCTTCTGTGTATCTGTGCAGTTGTTTAAAGAAACTTTTCTGGAAATATGCATATATGCAGGCATAATGAGTTAAAATATATTTACTTATTACACTGACATCTTGACTTTCTTCTGAGGAATTCAAGGAAGCAGACAAAGGGTTCTTAGATAATCTCCCATCCGGTCACCAAACAGTCTGAGGCTTGCTTAGCATCAGCAACATTGCTGCATCATCTGCATTGAAACTATAGGTTGCATCCAGCGCCATTCCACCAGCGCAAATGACGATGCACTAGCAGAAAACAAGTTCCAAAGTATGCACAAGGGAAGAATCCCACTAAAGTTCCAGTTGTGCATCTGTTTACAGCTCTTAAGTTTACAAAGTGGTCCATTAGTTCTTGTGCAATGGGGAAAGGCGTCAGAGCTCCATTAGCACAGCAATGTCTTCTGCTAACTGTACACTGGATTTAGGCCAGCTAGAGAGACAGATTTATTAATTAATATTATTATTTAACACATTTTTACCCTACCATTCTTAGCAGTTTTAAGGCAGCTATATATGTATCCACTCTCTCCAGCATCCAAGGGGAAAGTTCACTAGACTTGTGGCTAACAATATGATTTTGTAAGGCTACTTAACACTGAAATTTTATCCTTATTCTGGACTTAGATAACCCCATTCTAGCTTCTTACTACACATGAATCATAACACTCTGCTAGAAGCCCTAGAGATTCACCAACAAATTTCTTGCAGACAACTGAGTTTGGAGAGCAACAGGTAAAAGAAAAAGAAAAAGAGTGTACTACACGCAAAAATGGGAAGACAAAAGCTCTCAGAAGATATAGCAAAAGTATAATTGATATGAGCTCTAAGAGTTGGGAGAAGTTGGCTCTCTCTCCAAGCTGGGAGAATGGGCATCCAAATGGCAGATGCTGTTCAATGTAAACAAGTGTAAAGTGAAGCACACTGGGACAAAACCTGATGGGATCTGAGCTGGCGGTGACTGACCAAGAAAGAGATCTTGGGGTTGTGGTGGACAGCTCAATGAAATTGAGCTGTATAATATGTATAATATTGCCAGGATTCGATCATTTTTGTCTGTCTCTTCTGCCAAGACTCTTGTTCATGCATTGGTTATTTCTCGGTTGGACTACTGCAACCTTCTTCTCACTGGCCTTCCTTCTTCTCACATCAGTCCGTTGGTTTCTGTTCACCACTCTGCTGCTAAGATCATCTTCTTGGCTCGCCGCTCTGACCATGTTACTCCACTGCTGAAATCTCTTCATTGGCTTCCAATTCACTTCAGAATCCAATATAAACTTCTCCTGTTGACCTACAAAGCTTTTCACGGTCTATCTCCTTCCTATCTCTCCTCTCTCATCTCACACTATTGCCCCGCTCGTGCTCTTCGCTCCTCTGATGCCATGTTTCTTGCCTGCCCAAGGGTCTCTACTTCCCTTACTCGGCTTCGTCCATTTTCTTCTGCTGCCCCTTATGCCTGGAACGCTCTTCCAGAACATTTGAGAACTACAAGTTCAACCGCAGCTTTTAAAGCTCAGCTAAAAACTTTTCTTTTTCCTAAAGCTTTTAAAACTTGATTTTGTTCTGACTTTATACTGTTAGTTTTACCCTACCCTGTGCCTGTTTGCATTCTCTTCCCCTCCTTATTGTTTTATTATGATTTTATTAGAATGTAAGCCTATGCGGCAGGGTCTTGCTATTTACTGTTTTACTCTGTACAGCACCATGTACATTGATGGTGCTATATAAATAAATAAATAAATAATAATAATAATAATAATAATAATAATAATAATAATAAATGTCAACCCAGTGTTCGGCCACTGTAAAGAAGGCAAACTTTGAAAAGGAATTGAAAATAGAAAAGGAACCGCCAGTATCATATTGCCTTTATACAAATCTGTGGTGCAACCAAACTTAGAATACTGTGTACAGTTTTGGTCACCACACCTAAAAACATATTGTATAGCTGGAAAAAGTAAAGAAAAGGGCAACTAAAATGATCAAGGGTCTGGAACCTCTCTCCTATGAGGGAAGGTTACAACAGCTGGGATTGTTTAGCTTGGAAAAAAGGAAGCTAAGGGAAGACATGATAGAGCTGTATAAAATTATGCATGGTGTGGAGAAGGTGGATAGGGAGACATTTTTCTTCTCCTTTATTTATTTATTTTATTATTTATTTACAATATATACCTCTCCCCATTCAAAATTTTGGAACAGTGTCTAAGATAAAATAACATAAAAACAGAATAAAACACCTTAAAATAGATCTTTAAAGGAAGCAAAATGAAAAGTGAACTGTGAACCATGGCTAGAAGTTGGAGGCATCCCATGAAGCTGATTGGTGGGAGATTCAGGACAGATAAAAGAAAGTACTTCTTTACACAGCACATGGTTAAACTATGAAATTCACTACCACAAGATGTAGTGATAGCCATCAATTTGGATGGCTTTAAAAGGGGATTGGATAAATTCCTGGAGGAGAAGGTTATCAATGGCTACTAGTCCTGACGGCTAAGTGAAACCTCTAGTATCAGAGGCAGTAAGCCTATATACATCAGTTGCTGGGGAATATGGGTGGGAGGGTACTGTTGCGCAGTGTCCTACTTGTTGGTCCCTGGTTGACAGTTGCTTAGTGCTGGACTAGACAGACCCTTGGTCTGATCCAGTATGGCTCTTCTTATGTTCTTAATGCAGAAGTGTATTTATTAGGGCAGCCTTCCCCAATCTGGTGCCCGCTATATATTTGTACAAGTCCCATGATTCCTGAACTTTGGACATGCTGGCTGGGGCTAATGGAAGCTGTTGTTCAAGAATCTGGAGGACATCAGATTGGGAAAGGCTGTATTAGGAGGTGTTGTTTTCTAGTGTACAGAATAACACCTTTAATAGGCCTCAGAAATCACTACCTAAGTGTACTACTGTTCTATACCTGGCTGCTTGTATGTATCCACCATGTGTTACAAATTACTGAACAGTTAATGGTTGTGCAAATAAGCCATTCCTTTGATGGGAAATTTAGTTCGTGTTGGGAACTAAATGCCAAACAGGAATCTCAGAAATGCAATCATTTTCTGCAGTCCTAAATGTTTTAAATTGATAGGATATTTATTTATTTATTTATTTATTTATTTATTTATTTATTACATTTATATTCTACCTTTCCTCCAAGAAACTCAAGGCAGTGTACATAGTCCTCCCCCTTTTACCTTCATAACAGCCCAGTTAGGTAGTTTAGGCTGAGGGTTCGTGGCTGGCCCAAGGTCACCCATTGAGCTTCATGAAAGTGTAGTAAAGCTAAATCCTGTACACATCAACTCAGAAGTAAACCCCACTGAGTTCAATGAGAATTTATTGGTAGGTTAAGTGGATATAGGGTTGCAGGCTAAATATCTTTGAAGAAGTCTTTTATCTACCCTAATATGGAAATCAGACCAATAATGAAAATCTCTAGATAAGGAATGTGTCATGCCATTCTAAGCTTATGTAATGCAAAGATTAGCTTAGAAACAGCAGAATAGGCAATGCTGTCTATTTGTGTGTGTGTGCTCTGTATGAAAAGAAATCATAATGGGCAGTGTATCTGGAGTTGTTGATATATGTGAACCCGATGTCCAAGAGAGGACCACTGTTGCGATGCATCAATTGTTAGACTGCAAAAGCAAGCTAACATTGATGATTCTGGATTTTTCACTTCCACATACTTCAGTGAATTATACAGGCACAAAGGAATGCAAGACTTGCTGTGCATGTTCAGACCATCTTGTCTTCAGTCATGTACCCAACAGTAGCCAGAATCGGATTCTTTAGAATGTAAAACACCCACCATTGACAATTATGCAATTGCATGCTTTGTAGAGAACCATATTTAGTTGTTGGCTTTTGTCCAGAAGCATTTGAGTTGAAGGTGGAGATGCCCTAAAAGAGTTTTGTTAGACAGAAGAAATGGCTAATCCTTTTCATTGAACAAAGCCTATCAAGCTGTTGCCCTTGAGTGTCCTGTAGTAGCAGGTTCCGGGGGTTAACTATGTCAGTATGAAATGACTACACTTTAACAGAAAACTTGTCTAAAAGTGCAGTCCTCTGTGTGTGTGTGTGTGTGTGTGTGTGTGTGTGTGTGTGTGTGTGTGTGTGTGTGTACTGAGAAATAACCCCCACTAATAGGACTTACTCCCTTGTAGGAATGTATAGAATTGCAGCCCTACACTTCTAGGGTTAGACAAGACTTTCAGAACTTTTCCAGGTGTACAGTAAAGGCATGGAGGGGTGTTGAACCTCAGGCCCATGGGCAAAATCCGGCCCACCTGGAATCTCAGTCTGGCCAACTGGGATTCCCCAGATGGCTCCACCCCTTTTCCTGGTCCATTCCCAACTGCTGTACGTTTGGTGGTTTCCTGGCATTTGCCTGTTTCCCCTGCGTTCTAAAAGGTTCAAATGACTCTCTGAAGGCCTAGTTATTGGCAGTAAGAGTTTTAAGCTAAAATATGCTCGTATTTTGGCCCCGCCCCTTTTGCCTTTGCTCCCGTCACTGTTTGCCTTGAGGAGAAGAGGCTCAATGGCAGAGCCCATGCTTTGTATTGAGCCGGTTCCAAGTTCGATCCCCAGCATCTCCAGGTAGGGTTGGAAAAACTGTTGCCTGAAACTCTGGAGAGCCGCTGCCAGTCAGTGTCAACAATACTGGGCTAGATGGACCGGGGGGTCTGACCCAGTATAAGGCAGCTTCCTATGTTCCTATGCCTTCAACCCTGCCCACCACTGGAATTCGGCCCCCGAGAGTGTCTCCAAAATTGAATTCGGCCCTCAAAAAGGATGTCAACAGCTGGGGAGTAGGGCTGGACCTTGCAGCCAAAGCTCAGGGGCCTACAGAGAGGAGCAGATAATAGGGAAGTGGCAAGCAGGCTTCAGTGCAGTGCTGGCAGGAGAATTGGGCGGCGGGGGGGGGGGGGAGAAGCAGATCAGGGCTGAAGATGCTTGCCACAGTATCTTTTATTTTTTCTTCTTATTAAAACAAATGCAAACATTTTATAGCCAGGGAGCGGCTATGCAGACATGTAGATGGTTTCAGATGCACACTGTATTATTTTTTACTTTCAAAATATATTACCCTTTTCTACAACAAAATTGGTGCTTAGTCCCATGTAAATGTGTTTAGCATCTGGGTAGCAGAAGCAAAGTCCATTTTATTCCCATACTCATGATGGTAATATCATTTAAGTTAGTTTAAGCAGCTGTAAAGCATAGAATGGTGGTGGAAGGGGGAGGAAAGAACTCCCAGTTCTAAAGTGTGTGTGTGTGCGTGCGCATGCGCACGTAAGACCAGTGAGTCCATGGAGCAAAACTACTTGGTTGTACCACTGGCCCCACCCTAATTTTAATATGTAGAGCCAAAGGAGTGACTATGAGCATACAGTTCTGGGGCCAGGAGAAGTCCCTCTCCCCCTTGTCCACACATTGGATGGGATGCAGATTTACACTGGAATAAACTGTGCATATGGCAGTGGACTTCTACGCCCCCTCTTTCCTTGGCAGCCCCTCCAGCCCCCTAAAAATGCTAAATGGAAAGGCAGGAGACTCAGTTGAATGAGTCGTGGGGGAGGGGGGCTCCCCAAAAATCTCATACAAAGTCCATTCTTCTGTGGAAGGCAGACTCTGGATCCAACCCCATCACTGTATGTGTGGAGAAAGGGCTGAAAGGGGCTTTATTTTTTGTGGAAAACAATACCATTGTCTTCATTGGAGCTCAAAGATACTTGTCGATGCCTTAAATCAAGTTGTTTTGCTTTTTCAGACCTGGGGCAAATCTACACAGAGCACTGAAGGCACTTGCATGCACCCCCAGTGCGCCCCCAAAGCGATGGTGTAGTTCCCGCCCTGGAAGAGGTGGAGGAGGAGGCAGCTGGGGAATCCGGCCGCGTCTTTGCCGCCGCCGCCCACCTCCCCGCCGGCTGGGTCGGTGAGCTCGGCGGAAGAAGGCGGAGCAGAGAGCGGAAGAGGCTCTCTGACCCAGCTGGCTCTTTCACCGGCAGCAGGAGGCCGGCGGGGAGGTGGGAGGTGGGCACTGGCGGCGGCGGCAAGGACGTGGCCGGATTCCCCAGCCGCCTCCTTCTCCGCCTCTTCCTCCATCTCTTCCAGGGCGGGAACTACACCATCGCTTTGGGGGCGCATGCAAGCGCCTTCAGTACTCTGTGTAGATTTGCCCCTGCTGTTCAGGGAACCCCTGTGTCTGCCATGAAATTCCTGCATGCTACAGATGTGTTTGGAGGATAATCTAAGGTTCACACTTGGTTCATTCAGAGCACTAGCTGGCAGTGGATGTTGGTGGTTTCGATGTCAGCAGGATGGTGAATTCGCTCTGGGTTTCATTCCAAACGCTAAAGGAGCCACCCAAAGCACCTTTGATAGTTCCTTTAACGTTCTACCTGGTTCTAACTGAAACCTGGAGCGGATTCACTGCCCCACGGAGTTCAGAGCCAACAGCCTTCACTGCTAACTGGGCTATTTGGGCATCAGCCTCCACCCTGTGTTAAGTGAGTCCACATGTAGACAAGACACAGCAACACACCTCTTGGGTGTAGTGCAGCTGTGCTACTATCCTCATTACAGGGAAGGTCAATAGTGGTGGAAGAGTTAAGGAAAGCTTCCCCTCTATTATTGACCTCCTCACTGAGGAAACCCTCCCTGATAAGCTTAGAAGGAATTCAAGAGTTCCCCAGAATACAGTCTGAAAATTACTACACTAGACTATAGGCAAGGGAGATAGGAGTTCCTAACCACACCTCTCAGTCATGTTCTGTTTTTGAGTGCCTAATATTTTAATATGTGCAAGTCTTCATAGCATTCTTTTTCTGTTTTGATCAACATGTGTGACACAGCAGTCTTGGTACAAAACCAGTTATGGGTGGTGCCAAATCTTAGCACTAGGTGACACATCTTTACTTCCTGTTCTATTTCCTATTTTAACACGATCATTGTTGTGAAAACTGTTGAGCCCTCTACTCATTGTAAGCTGAGTCTGATGTTTACTGTTGGATTTCTCCCAGTACCAGTACAGAGAGGTTGACCAGACTTTGATGATAGTCAAAAAGCAGAAATTTTCTGCTGAAAGGAATTCTAAATAGATGCTTCAAAATACCTCAGAGGGTTGCCTTTTATGTGGATCAAAGGTTAAATGCTTAATCACCTGCCAGTGAATATAATATTTAAATATTGTCTACGGCATCATAGCATATGACAGCCCCTTGTTTATATTTGAGCTGCATCGCCCATGCAAATGCTTGTGGGTAGTAGCTACTTTCTCTTTATTTCATATAAAAGGCAGCTCTGTGGTATGTATCTTTTTGGAATTTGTGCAGGAAAATGATCCCTGGGATGGTGAGACAGCTCATCTGTAAATTGATTGTGAATCAGTTCCAGAGCTTCCACAGCACGAAGCGTAGAGCCAGACAAGAGTCCGGAGAAGAGTCTTTGCTTATGACTGGCCAGGAAGCCCAGCCACCGCCAGAAAACAAATATGGTACATTAAATGCATTCCAGTGGTTGGCATCTCAGCCCTATGGCTGCCAGGCACACCCACTGTGTGACTCTGGGTATTGGCTTGAGTTCGAGAACATACTGAGGATAAGGCCAAATAACCACTAACCATAGAAGATGGGGCCAAGTTACTGTACGAATTATGGTCAAGTGCCAGTTTGCTTGTGCTTTTGAAAGATGACATTTTCTGTAGGAATTGTTCTTTGAGCTGCACAATCCTAAAAGCAGTTTGCTGAGATAGGCTCGAATTTGTTTAGGCAGTGGAGGAAGTGTAGCTACTTGTGCAGACAAGCAGACACACCTTATGGCATTTTGAAGGATCTATAGCATTAATTCATAACCCTCTCATAAAATGACAACTCTTTAAGGATAGTTCAGCATACTAAAGCTGTGATCCAAATCACAGAATTGCTTTGAATTCCTCTAAGGTTTTCCAGTGAATACATTGATTTTTGTTTGTTTGATATAGTCTATGTATCATCCCCACAATTTATATTTTTTTGGGTTCCCCCCCCATCTGCATAAAATCCATGCCTGTCTTTGCTAAGTCTCTTTTTGTTGCAATTCTCCCAGTATTCCCATTTATTGAGATAGAGAGGTTCTCTCTGAAGGGCTTGCTTCTAGTTTTTCATTATTCACTATTTCATAAAAGTACTGCCCTCTCTTTCAACAACTCATGAATGAAAGCTTGAACAACAGTGGACAAAGCATTGACCTCTGTAAAATACTGTAGTTACTAGGGTTGTGAAAAGGCATAAAATATTAACCCTGTACAGACAACACACTAAGCCACAGTGGTTAAGCATTGAGCTAAATATTATGTGTCGTGTGAACCATTACTTAGCATGTTGTATGAACCATCCCTAACCATGGTAGCTACCTAACCACAGTTTAAATTTGCTCACTAACCATTTGCTGCAAAAGGGTAAGCAGCCTAACCATGGCTGTGTGTTGTCTGAACAGGCCATGTATTATATTGGCTAGTGAGCTAGATCCCCCCCCCCCCACACACACACACCACTGCCACCACTTCAGACCTGCAGTGCATGGCTTGGCTTATTTGCCCAAATCATCTGAAGCAATCTGTTCTCAAAGCAACTTTTCAGAGGAAAACCATATTTGCCTTGATTGCCTGCAGTGGCACACTGTGATGGGAATTGTGTGGGCAAATAGGGGGAAGCTTGGAGTGGAACAACCAATGTTCTACCTTGGGGCAAGAGATTGTTCATGATGATTAGTTATACTAGCTATATGTAGATCGTTCATGATGACTAGTTATGAGTAATGCAGGTTTTAGCCTTTTGTGCCAGAATTTTTAAAAAAGCAAATTAACACCCCACTCATTGCTATCCTTTCTCTTCTTAGTGACATGGTAATGGACACAAGAAAATGACATCCCCTGTAGAATCTGGCTGCTGAAGTGGGCTGCTTCACATCAGTTTATAGTAAGGCTGGACCTGATGATCTCCAATTCCCTTATTTTTCTTTGAAATGATTTAGTATTTGGTTTAATGTTTCCATATGGTATCCTGAAACTTGATAGATCATGGGAGGGCTGCTTATTCTGTTTTTATTAAGATATGTTGTACATTTACAAAGCTAGAATGCATATTTGGAATCTCTTAATTGAGTCTCTATGAGCTGTGTTAAGTGATCCTGGGTATAAGAACATAAGAGGGGAAAGTGCTTTGCTGGATCAGACCAAGACCCACCAATCCAGGATCCTTTGCAAGAAGCCCAGCAAGCAGCAGCTATTAAGTAGCCCACCAGAAAATGACGAGTGGATTGCAGGCTCTGTTTTGCCCATTCCTTTTATAGATGGTTTCACCTGGAATTTCACCATGTTGCTATGTATACAGCTACTGCCTTTTAGGAAAAAAATCCCAGAAAGCAGTAGAAAACAAGCAAAGCTCTCTAGAAACGTTGTTCTGCTTCTGCCTAGCATGATATGAATATTAGACATGACCATACATCTTTCACTCATTGTTCAGGCCCTTCAGACTTCAGATGTCACTTTACACCATTGTCTGGTGTAGACCAGCATCTCTTTCAAGACTTCCACTGCCTCATAGGATGCACTTTAACCATGAAGCCTTGAGCAGTGATAAGCTTCCTGCTCTGCCACCAACCATGTGGAATAAATACTCCATGTTTCTTCAATTCTCAGCCAGTGGGGGAAGGGATCCTCTGCTCCCCACAATGGTGTCACACCCTATATCTCCAGGGCTTTGTTTTTATGACCAGCCCTGGCAACCATTTTGTGAGATCACCCTCAACACTCAACATTCCAAATGTGCCCACTGAGCTCAAAATATGGGTGAACACTGGCATATGGCCAGTCTTTGTAGGGATTGTAGGTAATGAGATGGGGAACAGGGTGCTAAGGATGCTTTGGGACATGAAGGAATTTACGTTGTTTTGCCTTTGTCTTCCCTGGTTGTCAAGTATTAGTAGGGGCTTCAAAGTGAATGGCAAAAAGTTGGATAACAGGTACCACCAGCAGGAGGGATAATTCTCTTGTCCAAACTTGGGGGATTTCTAGTGGGAACGGGCGAGACAATTGGTCTGTTTAAGGTTTTGACAGGGCACTATGCTCTTCAGAATAATTTGTTTAGCATTGGGAGGACTGATTCCAGCTTTGGTGAAGTATGTGGGTGGAGGAGACAGCTGATCATTATGGGATTGTTTGAGATATGGGGATGAGAGGGACTTCCTCCTCAACAAGCTGAATGAGTTGGATGATAGAGTCCATCAGTAGGTACTGTTCTTTAGGATAAATCTTGTTGGGGTTCTGTGCTAGAGATTTTGTGGAAGTTTTTGCAAGTTACCAGAATCTCTGATCAGCTGTAGCTGAGAAATGGTTTTATTATTGCCAGTAAGAGGAGGTAATAAGGACTTTTTCCTTTGGTTGGCTTCACCACTAAACCGGAGGAGGCGGAGGAGGAAGAACTTTGCAGTGTTCAAATGCTGCTATGGGTAGGGTGACCATATGAAAAGGACAGGGCTCCTGTATCTTTAACAGTTGTATTGAAAAGGAAATTTCAGCAGGTGTCGTTTGTATATATGGGGACCTGGTGAAATTTCCTCTTTATCACAAAGTTGCAGGTGCCCTGCCCACTTTTAAATCTGGTCACTCTAGTATAGCTCCTGCAGCTTTAACTGCTGTGATGAAGAGGGAATTTCACCAGGTTCTGCATATATACAAATGACACCTGCTGAAATTCCCTTTTCTATGTAACTGTTAAAGATACAGGAGCTCTGTCCTCCTTTTCATATGGTCACCCTAGCTATGGGAGTTATTTATTTATTTATTTATTTATTTATTTATTTATCATATTTATACCCCGCTCCTCATCCTGCTAGACTAGCATTTTGATAGGTGAGGGTAGCAATACTCTATTAAAGGAGGTTTTGCTTGTAGGATAGGATGTAAAAAGACACGATGGTGGCCCTAACTTAATTTAGGGCTTCTTTAGATTAAGGTGAAATCACATTTCCTTACCAGGGCTTTGCTTCCTGCTTCTCTTGTGAAATTGTAATGGGGCTGCATTACACAGCCAGAGAGAGGCGACCATGTGGTCTATAATGGAAAACTTCCCCTCTTCTTGCTGCTCATAGCCCTGAATGGAACAGCACCCTCTAGTGGGTGATTTGTAGTGCAACTTCCCCTGTACATGGTTGGAAATCCTGAGACATTTCAGGAGAATAAGGTATCACAGGTGTTTTTTTTAAATGGAATTACTGGAGGAAGGTGCGGTACATGCAGGAAGTTGCTGATGTAGTCAAAAAGACCCGTGAACTACCTTATTTCACTTGTGTGAAGAATCCCTCAGTGTTCTATTTGTTGCCTCTGTTGGGAAATGTTTCAGAAATGTTATTGCATCTAATTTGCATTTTTATTTTATAGCTACCATCCCTATGCCTGTGGTGCTTTGTTCTCTAAAAGGACTAACTTTTGTTTTAACCTATTTCATGTGCTGCACTTACATGTCACCTCAGAAATATGCTCTGCTGGGTTCAATGGTACTTAGTCCCAGGTAATGGTGTATCAGATTGCAGCATGAGTTTTATTAGGCTAGGAAATAATCTGAGTCTTGTGTGTCCAGTCAGCCTTTAAAACGTTGGTGTGGTTAGAGAGAGTGTACATATAATTCTGTCTTTAAATTTTTGTGTGCTTATCTGGAAAGTACAGCATACGTTATTAGTGCAAAAACAAAATTGAGGAATAGACTTTTTTTAAAGTCTTATTTAGATTTCTATCCCACCTTCCTTCAGACTCTGCTAATTGTCCCTCTCTATAGACATTTAGCTCTAGATTTACTATACTCACACCTAGTCTGACTGCCTGTCTCATGTGTGCACACATAAACACACGCTTCCATGCCATTCCACTTTCCCTATTCCAGTCCATCTGCCTCACAACTGGATTGCTGCCATTGCACATAATATGCAACAACAGTGATCCGGTTTATCTTTTTTCATCCCAATCTTCTTCCCAAACCCCAGGCTGGAGACCATTTTGAACAAAAACACCAAGGCAGTAAGTAGCTCTCCTTCAAAATGCCTAGTTTAAGTAAGATGAGTCTGAGCTGAAATGAAACAGATAGTCTGTTGCTCAAAATGTATGGAGGAAATTTAGGAAGGCCTCCCTAAAACCAGGATTTGTTCATTTCTGTCCGTTGCTCCTTCCAAGAGGCAGTTCCTGTCCCCCTCCCTCATTCCAGGGTGCGACAGGCTTTCAGCTCAGACCAGCCTGCATGAGAAGCTCTCTGAAGATTTTTCTTCTGATATTCCCTCAGGCTAGGGTAAGTCCCTACAGCTGAGCCCAGCTGCATTCCACACATGGCTGGGATCCCTGGCCATCCCAGTACTGAGGAAACACAGCTGTGGTAATTTCTGTCTTCACAGAGAACATGTTAACCCTTGATGAGATGAAAACCTTGCAGAGGGGAAGGGGCCCTCTCTGCTTGTGCTTTCAGGAGTTCAGCATCTTGTATTTATTTACCTAAACATTTGCCAGTATCTTCAGTTCCTTGATGGAATGATTTTCTTTGAAAACAGCTGTAGACCACATCTGCAAGGACTCCCCCCTGCAACAGAGATGTTGGAATGAACAGAGTTTGACAACTGCTTTGTCTGGACCCTCTTTTCTGCACTCCGAAGTAGAGGCTGTAGGTGTGCAACACTCCATCATGAGTCAAAGCAACAAGAGTTTATTTTCCTGGGCCAATGGTCAAACCTTCCTGTACACCACCACCTAGTGGCCTTTGTACGTATACCTCTAAGACAGCACAATTTCTAGTTAAGAAGCAGGAACAGCTAGGCTAGATCTGTATTACTGCTTTATAGCAATGTTGGGGAGCACTGATAACTATTGGGACACATTATGCATTTCTTATACCGCTTTCATAGTGTTATTTCATGCTTTTTATTCCACATTATCCAAAATACTGCAACAAATGTCATTGTGTGTCCTACAAAGTATAAATGTGCAAGAAGGATATAGCGTTACCATGATGGGATCATAATGATTTGACACAAGGTGTAGATCTGGCCAAGTGTAGGCTTGCTCTTTTTTTGTATTTTTAATTTCTCCTAGAGTTTCAGTTAGCAGGGATATGATAATTAAATAATATGGAAGGTCAACTAAGCATAATTTTACACAGCCCCAAGATTTTACATTAAGAAAAACAACACATTTCTTTTGGTTTGGTTACAGCCCTCTTGCTTGAGTGGGCATTCAACAGTCCCATATCAACCTGCCTGGTGCTTTAAGATTTGTCCTGGAGGCCTTATGCTGCCCCAGCTATGTTTTGTTTAAAGTATAAGAGAAATACATACGTTTATACTGTGAGTCAAGATATCAAGGATCTGCTAGTCTAGGGTGACCAGATGACCCAAAAAAACCCAGAGACCTCCGGAAAAGCGGGGATTCTCTGGGGCAACTGGGGCTGGGACCCCATTTTCCAGGGGAAAGGCTCGGAAAGGATGTGTTCCCAGACTTCCAGGAATGCTTCCTCCAGCCCCTCTCAGCTCTGATCTGGCCTTCTTCTTGGCTGGTACGATCACGCCAGCCAAGGAGAAGGCCCAGATCAGAGCTGGGAGGGCCTAGAATGATGTGTTCCCGGTCTTCTGGGAACACGGTCCCCATCCCTCCCAGCGCGTTTGGCCTTCTCCTCGGCTGCCAGGATTGCACTGGCCAAGAAGAAGGCCCAGATCGGTGGGGGGAGGAGGGCCCAGAACACATTCCTGTGCCTCCTCTCCCATCGCCTCTCCCAGAGAAGAAGCAGCAAGTAGGAGGTAAGAGGTGTGTGTGAGAGTGTATGGGTGAATGGGATACATGGTTGTTTGAATGGATGTGTCTGCATGTGTTTTGGAATGGGAGATTCTGAGTGTGTGTGTGCGTGCTGGCAGTGGGTGAGTGTATTGATGTGATAATGTCTGAATGGGGTGCCTGGTTGTTTGACTATGAATGGATGCATGTGCTTGTTTGCAGTGTGTGTGTGGGGGAAGGCTGTAGTTTTCTGTGTGTGAGTTGGTGGGGGATGATGTGGAGGTGATATTTCTATTTGGAGGTGATATTTCTATTAAATAATGCATTTTGACCCATAGACCTTCCTCTCCAATTTGTTTGATATAATTGGCATGGCATATATTTTGTAACAATTGCTGATAATTGCTAATTCTTCTTAAAAAAATCTTTAAAAAAATTAACAGGGTTGCCATTATCATCATTTATCTCTCTTTTCTTGCTCATGGTGGTTTTTCTAGATGAACATGATGGGCTTTGCCAAGTCATGCTGCCTTACTGATTCAGAAATTCCCTGACTATTGAACATGTTTTAAGTATGACTGCCTTGTGGATGTTGGCGTGCATGTATTTTGGTATGCCTAATTTCTGAAGGTTTTCTGTAATAAATAAATTGATGTGATGCTGGTGACTGATGTGACTAACGGAATAATTGTAACTTCTACTGTTATCATAGTTCTTTAACTTCCATAGCCAGTGGTGTATATTTTTCTTTCTTTCCTCTTCCTTTTCTGCAACATTTTTGTCATTAGGTATTGCTATGTCAATGAGGTAGGTGTGTTTTTCTTTGTTGTTTTTCAGTCTTAATACTTTTATTAATTTTCCACAAAAACAGAACACATAAGAAAGGGTAAAACAATACAAGCCATACAAACTACATCACAACGTAGACAACTACTAAAATGGTCACAAATACATAAGGCTATTAAAGCGATCTTCGTGTCAGAAAGCAAGTGTCATATTTCTAATTTACCAGGTCCAAATTTTATAAAGGCAAGCGAGTATATTTAACAAAGGCAGTTGTTTTTGACTGTTATGTCTGGTTGAAGTTGAAACAAGCTAAGAGATACTAGCCTTTAGTCCATTTTATTCCATGGCTAATGTTTGCAGGGTAATAGTATTTTCTATTTTTTTTCTGAATGCTTGTTTGTTGTATTAGATTTTTCTGTAGTCAACTGCTTCATTTGTTCAGTGGTAGCAGTATGCTGAATCTGTGAGTATGCATATGAGAAAGAGTGTTAAATGTTAGGAAAGGCTATGGTCATTCAGAGAATGATTTGCAATCAGAAAAGATATTTGAGGAAAGGGGATTGTATCACACAGTATAGCAAAAGCTTCAAAGTACAGCAAAAGCTACAAAAGTAGGAATGAGTGAAGTTAATTTCAGATACATTTAATGTCTCACTTGTTCTTTATTACAGTGATTTTAACATTAAGATGTTATGTAGAACAGGTTTGTCTTAATTATGTGCTGTGAAATCAGACCTTTGGGGGCTGGGCATGTTGGCGGGCACTGTGGCGTTACACCCCACAAGTCAGTTCCCAAAGGTATGTCTGCAGTTTGTAAGTCTGTGGTTTTTAGAATGTTGGCCTGAGTGGGCGGAGTTAGAATGTCTTGGGAGGGGGGAGGAGTGATATAAAAGGGAATGACTGAGGGGATTGAGAACTTTTCGGGGAGACTTGTTAGGTACTCTTTGAGTCTTTAGTGCTCTCTGTGTTCAGGTCTGGAGAGTTTGAGGGTCAGTGTAAAGAGTAGTGTCTTTAGAGTGTGGTGTGCACATAGTGGATGTATATTAATCAATACTGATAATAAAGTTCAAGAGTGATTGTGTGAGAAAAAGGAAAGCATGTATGTGAATGAGTGACAGGATTGTATGAAAGGTTTCAAAAAGGTTTTTAAATGTTGTTAGTTGAAACAAAGCTTGTGAACTTTTAAAAATAAATTTTGATTGTTTGTTTTAAAACTACCACAAAAATCCCACGTGTCTGTTTGGCATTTATCATCTTAAGTTTACACATTCAGCACCCACTCTGACAATCATTCACCTAAGCAGATATAACTCACAGTGCATTATTATATATTTTTATTTGTGAACAGGACAGAGGGTGGTGACTGTAAAGCACCTCTGTGGTCCTTAGCTGTGAAAGTTACATATTACCTAAGCCAGAGGTTGCGCTGATACAATTCTCTGACAGGATATTTTTGTCTGTGGTGAGATACATATTATAAAATATCAAGTTTAACACTCCTGACCTCAATTGAAAACTCCCAGTACCATTTTATTTATTAAGGTTAAGTCTCTGTCTGATAACAATAGATATCTTAGCTTTGAAGAAAGATGCCCTGTTAGACAGATGTAAACGTTTAAATTTGCCAACTGAAGGAAAGTCAGTTGATGAAATGAAATGGGCTTTTATAGAATATTACAGAGTTCATGCTGCAGTTGAAACTGAGGTAAATCCTCTGAGGCAAGTGCCTGTAGAAATGTCTCCTCAGTACATTCAGCTAGAAAGGGAGAAATTAGAACAATGAAAAGCTGACAGAGAACTTGAATTAGAAAAGATTAAACAACAGAAAAAACTTGAATTAGAAAGAATAAAACAAAGAGATAGAGAATTAGAACAACAAGAAAGGCTGAGGGAAAAAGATCGTGAGGCAGAAATAAGATTAAGAGAAAAAGATCGAGAGCTAGAGCTAGAACGAATTGCTTTGGAAAAGAGAACATTTGAGCGGGAAGATCAGAGGAGAACTGAGGAAGGGGCTAGACCTCCCAAATTATCTCCTAAAGACTTTACACCTTATGTTGAGGGGCAAGATCCCCAAATTTTCTTCAATACCTTTGAAAAGGCAGCCATGATGTGGGAAGTAAAGCCACAAGATTACATGAAGTTTATCCCTAACTTGATCAAGGGAGACCTGGCTGAAATTTATAACAGTTTTCCTGTGGTGGAAGCTTTAGATTTTGCCTCATTTAAAACAGCAGTTTATAAAAGATTTCGCTATGGGCCTGAATATTTCCGGAAGAAATTTAGAAGCCTTAATGCTGTGTCATCCAAATCTTTTGTGAAGTTGGGACACAAGTTAGCAGATCATTTTGAGAAATGGATCACCTGCGCTGAGGTGAAAACCAAACAAGATTTAGTTGATCTGATGATTAAAGATCAATTAATTTTTCAAATCCCTCAAGATATAAGATTACTGGTGAGAGATAGAGACCCAAAGACTTATCAAGATGCAGCTTCCCTGGCTGATCAATTTTCCTTAAACCGGGGCTATCATATGACCAGCAAGTCTACTAAAGAAAATAATATTAAACCAGGGTATAAACCTAATGGGGGTAAAAAGGAAGCTGAGGTAAATAAAAATCAGTTGCCAACAGAAAAGGTGGGAAACACCACCAAACCTATGTTTGGAAAAACAGACCTCACATGCCATCATTGTGGGTTGGTGGGGCATATTAGACCACAATGTCCCAGGCTGAGAGAAGAGAAAGATAAAAATACCTCAGTAAGGAGAGTGGATATAAATAAAGAGGCTGAACATCCCCAAAGTTCCCAGTGTTACACATTAGTGTGGGGAGAAAGGAAAGAATCAAATCAATCTTTGTGGGAAGATGTTTTAATAAATGGAAGAAAGCATAAAGCTATTCTAGATACTGGAGCTCGTTTATCTCTGATTAGAGCAGACTTGTGAGGAGTGAGGAGATTATTCCTCACAGAAAAATTAACATCAAACCTGTGACAGGGCCCATAATTGAAATTCCTGTAGCCGAGATGGAAGTTACATGGAGGGGAGTCACAGGGAAATGTATTTTAGGTGTTAGTTCCTGTCAGGAAGAACCTCTAATCCTAGGTACTGATATCATGGGGTTAGAAGGTAGAAAAGTTTTTATTATTACATGCTCACAAGCAGCAGTGGAGGGCTTGTCAGAGAATTGTAGCGAATCTGGAGCTGCTGAGGGCGTGCCTCTGCAGTTGCCTAACAACCCAGCTGAAGGAACTGCTGTGCCAGGAAACATCGTTGCAAAAACTGATACCACGTTTGCTTTACACACAGGAAATGATCCCAGCTTGGAAGTTTTAAGATCCAAAGCTGAAGCACAAGAAACCTCTTTTAGTAACACTCAGAAAGAACAGGTTTTCTGGGATCAGAGACTCTTATACCAAAAGTGGTTGCCCAAGAAGAAACAAGGAAGTTGGGGGGCTGAAAAGCAGCTTGTGGTACCAATACCATATAGGGACCAACTGCTGAAATTAGCTCATGACTCCTTTTTGGCAGGCTACATGGGGATAGGAAAAACCCGGAAAAGGTTGATGGCTAATTATTACTGGCTGAATATTTCTAGGGAAGTCATAGAGTTTTGCAAGTCCTGTGAGAGTTGCCAGAGGGTGGGGAAAAGTGGGGACAGGGTCAAGGCTCCCCTAAATCCCCTACCACTTATCAACCAACCCTTTTTTAGGATAGGACTGGACCTAGTAGGACCCTTCCCTAGACCTACACGGACGGGGAAAAGGTTTCTATTGACCATTATAGATTTTGCCACAAAGTTCCCGGATGCTGAAGCCCTTAGAAATGTTGATGCCTTGTCAGTAGCAGAAGCCCTATTAAAAATCTTTTGTCGCTTGGGTTTCCCCCATGAAATTTTGAGTGATCAAGGCTCAGCTTTTCTCTCAGATGTAATGAGATGTTTGTGGAGGTGTTGTGGTGTCAAATATATAACATCCACTGCTTTCCACCCCCCAAACAAATGGGCTAGTTGAAAAATTCAATGGCACCATTAAGCAGATGATTAAGACCTATGTGGCAGACCATGCCTTTGACTGGGACAAAAAATTGCCCTACTTTCTCTTCGCATTTAGGGAAATTCCCCAAGACTCCACTGGATTCTCACCGTTTGAACTGATGATGGGGAGGAATGTACGTGGTCCCTTAAGTATCATGAGGAAAAGCTGGGAGGGAGAATTAGAAGAAGAGAAAGAATCCGTAGTAAATTATGTTTTGAACCTTTCTCCGCTGTGGCACCCCGGCTGTGGAACGAGCTCCCCAGAGAGGTCCGCCTGGCGCCTACACTGTACTGCTTTCGTCGCCAGCTGAAGACCTTTTTATTCACTCAGTATTTTAACACTTAATTTTAACTTAAATTTAAATTTTACTGTTTTAACTCTGTATTTTAATCTCATATCAACTTTGCTGTGTGGTTTTATCCTGGTTGCGCTTTTTATATTGTATTTCGTAATTGTGTTTTAACCTGTTGGGTGTTTTACTGTGGTTTTAATTTTTGTGAACCACCCAGAGAGCTTCGGCTATTGGGCGGTATAAAAATGTAATAAATAAATAAATAAATAAATAAACCTTCAAAATGACATGAGGGAAGTTATGGAGCTGGCACACACAAATTTGGCCAAAGCCCAAACCAAGCAGAAAACTTGGTATGACAAAAAACCTAGAGCCAGGAACTTTGAAATAGGAGATAAGGTCATGGTCTTCTTACCCAAAAAGAATAATCAGTTTGAGGCTGGTTGGGAGGGACCTTACATTATTCGGGATAAAACTGATCCCACTACTTATCGACTAGAAGTACCAGGTGTGGAAAAATTGAAGGTTGTGCATATTAACATGTTGAAACCTTATTATGAGCGCACCATCCCAATTTATCAAATTTCATGCACCTCCCCAGATGAAAATCTAAGTGAACCAGATTTATTGAGGGAGAGTAAAGAGGAGGGTGGCATTGAAAACATTAAGTGGGACAGTGACACCTCTCCAGTGGTGAGAGAGGCCATTTGGGGAGTTTTACAACAATATTCCCACCTGTTCAGCTCCAAACCGGGGCGAACAAACATTATAAAGCATGAGATCCAGACTGGGACCCACCCCCCTATTAGGTCATCAGCTTACAGGGTGAATGGGAGAGTTTTGGAAGCTGTCAAAAAGGAGATCCAGGATATGTTAGAACTGGGAGTTATTCAGCCATCTCGTAGCTCCTGGGCATCTCCTATTGTCCTGGTCACCAAACCTGATGGGTCCATTAGGTTTTGCATTGACTTTAGAAAAATAAATAAAATTACTACCCTTGATCCCTACCCCATGCCAAAAATAGACACCTTTCTAGACCTATTAAGTTCTGCGCAGGTCATATCCACCCTAGACCTGTGCAAAGGCTTTTGGCAGATGGGTCTGGAAGAGGGATCTTGGGAGAAAACAGATTTCATCACCTCAGAAGGCTTGTTTGAATTTGTAGTACTCCCTTTTGGGCTAAAAAGTAGCCCCTCCTCCTTTCAGAAGTTAATCAATGAAGTTTTAAAAGGGATGTCAGAGTTTTCACTGGCTTACATTGTCGATATTGCCATTTTTAGCCAATCCCTTCCCAACCATTTAATCCAGCTAAGGAAGGTGTTGGATGCTATAGAGGTAGCAAGCATTACTTTAAAAGCTACCAAGTGCCAGTTTGGGAAACCTCAGGTGACTTACCTAGGTCATCGAGTGGGGAGTGGGACCCTTGCCCCAATAATCAGCAAAGTAGAGGCAATTAATAGCTGGCCCATTCCCACTACTAAGAAGCAAGTGCGTGCCTTCCTGGGAACGGCAGGGTACTACCGCCGATTCATCCAAGGGCTGCACCCCTGCATGAACTAACCCAAAAACAAAAACCAGAGAAAGTAGTGTGGACAGAGCAATGCCAGAGTTGTTTGATCTTCTCAAACAGGCATTATGCACTGCACCAATATTAGTGGCACCCAACTTTGAAAAAGAGTTTATTCTAGCCACAGACGCTTCGGAAGTCGGAGTAGGAGCAGTACTGTGGCAGACCTTGGACAGTGTGAACCATCCCGTGGCCTATTTCAGCAGGAAGTTGACAGAGAGAGAAAGGAACTATTCTACTGTCCAAAAAGAGTGTTTAGCCATTGTTTGGGCTATGGACAAAGTCAAGCCATACGTGTGGGGACAGCGGTTTGTCCTGCAAACAGATCATCGAGCACTGTTGTGGCTGCAATCCATGAAAAGCCACAACCAACTTTTGCAGCGGTGGTCGTGGCGGATCCAAGATTTCAACACAGAGATCCAGCATGTGGCAGGTCGGGAGAACATCATCGCGGATGGACTGTGTTGCCAGGAATCGTTCAATGCACCAGTAAAGTGAGACTTTGTTGTGGACATTGTGATGCTCCAGGACTTTAAAATTGGAGCCAAAAAAGTGGACTAATAAAAATGTGGTTCTTTTAGTGTTTGATTTTCCAAAAAGGTTTGTATGTATATATATTGTTATTGCTATTAATTGTATGTATAAGTGTTTAACCATTTTATTTCCCCAAACCCTATGTACAGGTCCAGGTATTAAACCAGCCCCATACTTGGTTTTTTTAAAAAAGGGGGGGGGGAATATGTGGCGTTACACCCCACAAGTCAGTTCCCAAAGGTATGTCTGCAGTTTGTAAGTCTGTGGTTTTTAGAATGTTGGCCTGAGTGGGCGGAGTTAGAATGTCTTGGGAGGGGGGAGGAGTGATATATAAGGGAATGACTGAGGGGATTGAGAACTTTTCGGGGAGACTTGTTAGGTACTCTTTGAGTCTTCAGTGCTCTCTGTGTTCAGGTCTGGAGAGTTTGAGGGTCAGTGTAAAGAGTAGTGTCTTTAGAGTGTGGTGTGCACGTAGTGGATGTATATTAATCAATACTGATAATAAAGAAAGTTCAAGAGTGATTGTGTGAGAAAAAGGAAAGCATGTATGTGAATGAGTGACAGGATTGTATGAAAGGTTTCAAAAAGGTTTTTAAATGTTGTTAGTTGAATCAAAGCTTTTGAACTTTTAAAAATAAATTTTGATTGTTTGTTTTAAAACTACCACAAAAATCCCACGTGTCTGTTTGGCATTTATCACCTTAAGTTTACACATTCAGCACCTGTAGAGGTTATTGTTGTCCCTCTCTGGCACACATTCAGTATTGGCAAGCCATACTGAATGAGCTGGAACAAGGACAACAATGATAAGATAAGGCCTTGCTAAGGAACATCTTGGCACTGGCTCACCATGCCAGGAATGTGCTGACGCAAGAGCCACAGAATACAATACAGTCTTGAAGGCACCATGATCACGCGTTTCCTTAACCCTTATATGGTATATTCATGCTGAACACACACTAACAGCACCTTCTGTGCACGTGGTAATCATGCATTAACATGCTGTACGCAACAACCAATCATAACTTGTAAACAAGAAATGTAACCACTTAGTTCTTAAAAAAAACCAGGATGGGGCCGCCTGTTTGGGATGCCTCATCTTCATGCAGTTGGACTCCTTGCCAGTTATTTATCACATCTGGTGACCCCGACGTGATCGGATCCAGGAAACCCCCTGCTCATCGGCTGGAATAGCCTTGGTGCACCTCAGCGTTACAATGCTCCCTTATCGTGAGTATGGGGGGGGGGGGGAATTGTCAGCTCCGCAGAAGCTTCATGCACAAGAGCTACATAAAATTTTAAAAGAGCAAGGTTGTACAACTGTATCCCTCAGTCATGTAAGTGACCTAGTAAATGAAATAGGGTTGCAATGCCCTTGGTATCCCGAGGCAGGGACACTTCAGCTCACAGATTGGGTAAAAATAGGTACACACCTATATACTGAACCACGAGCTCCCATACAGCACTTGTTGCTGTGGCAGCGATGCAAAGATGCGCTGGAGAAGGTAGGAACCGAGGCATCCTCCAGCTCATTATCTTTTATCGCTCCCATTTCTCAAACATCACTCCCATATCCCCAGTTATTGCCTCCTGCATCAGCTTCACAGCTGAGAGGAGAAGAAGCAAATAGTGAAGTGTTGCCAAAACTTAGTAAAGTCTGTGAGGCTTTTGAAGAAGAAAAGAGGAAAGGAACATTAACCTCGGATGAGCTGTTTGAAGGTCTTAATAACTTTCCTTCAGCTTATCCTATAACCTCACATCAAAATGACCAAGGACAAGTAGTTGTCAATTGGACATCATTGCCTTATTCAGTACTTAGAGAATTGAATAAAGCTATTCAAGAGACAGGCATACGCTCTACTTATGCCCAAGGCATAGTGGAGAGTATTGGCAATGGATACACTATGCTTCCTCAAGATTGGAAAGATTTATTTCGCATGATCCTAAGTCCAGCCCAATACGTAGTTTGGGACAGTGAATATCGAAAGGAGTCTCTCCATATAGCCCTTAGCTCTAATGGAGTGATAACAGCAGAGCAGTTGTATGGCAATGGACAGTTTGCAGGGATAGAGGCGCAGGCGCAACTACTTATGCCTACCTTTCAAGCCATTAACCGCTGCATCATAAAAGCATTTCAAAGGGTGCCAGTGTCTGGAAAACCTTCAAAATCCTTTACTATCACATGCCAAGGACCTAGTGAGCCTTACCATCAATTTATAGACAGGTTAAAAGAAGCCTTGCAGAGACAAATTGACAATGAAGAGCTATTAATTGGCTCAGACCTTACTGCAAGCTCACAACTGATGAACTTTCACCTTTGTTTGCCACCCTAAAACAAGGCAAACACCCAGCTGATAAAATTTCTTTAACCACTAATCAACTGCACGTTTTGTCCTTAGTAAATGAACGTTTAAAAGAAATTTGGGTAGATCGCCAAGTGTTAGATCAACCTTGTCAAGTTCTTATACTTACAGGGTTAAGTCAACCATATGCAGTTATTACACAGACACAAATTGAAACCTGTGACACTCAGTTCAGGAGTAGACCTTGCAACACTAAGACCTGCAATCGTCACACACACACACTTGAATGGCTGTATCTCAGTCATAGCCCTAGCTGTACAATCTCTACAAAACCAGTTATGTATGCCAATCTGATTATTAAAGCTCGAGAGCATACAAGAGCACTTTTAGCCCAAGATCCAGAAACTCTGATAGTTCCCATGCCTCTTCAGATGTGGGAACGATCAGTGTCATTTTCTGAAGAATTGCAGGCTGCCTTAGCAGGCTTTGTAGGACAAGTTACATATCATATTCCTTCTGATCCTCGACTGCAATGTTTAAGTCAATTGTCTGTTAAAATCAGGCCTTTACAAAATGACTTCCCTATTAAGGAAGCCCTTACTGTTTACACTGATGGAAGCCCAAAAAGAGGAGTAGTGGCATGGAAACAGGAAGATCAGTGGAGAACCATGTTCACACTGCCCCAAAAATCACCTCAAAGAGCTGAACTAGCTGCAGTTATTTTGGCCTTCCGCACATTTCCTCAAGCACTAAACCTAATAACAGACAGTTTATATGTTAACAATGTAGTACGTGGTCTTCCAGGAAGTTATGTAACCCCAGTCATAGATAAGAACCTTTTAGGTCTCTTTCTAACCTTGCAGACTCTGTTGGCTCATCGCACCAATGAATATTTTATTGCTCACATCCGTAGTCATCAACCCTTCCCCGGGGAGATCTCCACTGGTAATCAAGTGGCTGATCAATCCCTTCGAGCTCTAGCTGTGCAAAAACTGACTCCATGGGAAAGTCATGCATTTCATCATCAAAATGCTAAAGCTTTAGCAAAACAATTTCAATTGCCATTAGATCAGGCTCGTGCCATTATTCAATCATGCCCACAATGCACAAAGGTACATTCAGCCCCTGATATAGGTGTCAATCCTCGCGGCACAGTAGCCAATGAGCTATGGCAAATGGATGTTACTCATTTTAGTCCTTTCACTCCATGGAAATACCTTCATGTGTCAGTTGACACTTACTCAGGATATATTTGGGTCACATGTCAAAAAGGAGAAAAAACAAAACATGTAATTAATCATTGCATTAGAAGTTTCTCAGTAATGGGAATTCCTTCTGTCTTAAAAACAGATAATGGACCTGCTTATTGCAGTACTTCTTTTGCACAGTTTTGTGAAACCTGGCAGGTTACACATACTTTTGGCATTCCATATAATTCTACTGGTCAAGCTATTGTTGAACGCACCAACCGTACCTTGAAAGAGCATTTATACAAACAAAAACAAAAAGCAGGGATCCCCATTGGTTTGGGCTCCCGCCAGGAATGGCTGGTGAAAGTGTTGTTCACTATTAACCATTTGAATGTTCTCCTACCAACTAATACTACCCGATTACAACAACATTTCCAAATGCATACCCATTTGCCGCAGCCGCTGGTTATGTACCGGCAGCTACCTAATCCTGTCTGGCACGGCCCTGTCCCCTTGATCACTTGGGGTCGGGGTTATGCTGCTGTACTTACTCCAACAGGACCAGTGTGGGTTCCAGCACGGTGTGTGAAGCCCTGGAAAGAGCATGTCGTGGCATCAAGGATTGACCAACCCGATTCCAGAATTCTCCCTACAACTCCAGGAGGACCCCCTGAAAGCACGTGGCAGGGCGCACGTCCAAAAACATAAACCAACATGGGGAGAGATAAAGGCGTTATCTCTCCAAGCTCAAAAATTATTGGAGCAACAGCATGTTGATCCAACTCCAGAGAATTTTCTAGTTGCTGCATTTGCTTGCTTAAATGCTAATTCTTTGCTGACAATAATTCTGTTATTTAGCTGTATAACTTGTCCAGTTATAAGCACTCCACTACATGATAGAATGCAGTACAATGTATGGATAAAGTTAGCAAAAATAGTAAACACCACTGATTTCTGTCTTACTGATGCTCCAGATATGCATGGATTACTTAGTGCATGTCTCATTCCCATATGCAAAGCTCCTGGTTCTCTTGGTAACGTTACTGGGTTGAGTAAATTTATGAACTTTAGTGAGATTCATTATCATACCATGGCCCAATGGGGAATTGCTACATACCAGTTGCCCCAAGATGCTATATAGTTATACACCCCATATGTTGTAAACCACAAGAATAACACATGTGCTAGAATGGTAAATTGCTCTATTCACCGTCCACTAAAAGGTTGTTTGTCCCCAGGGCCTTCTTTGTGGAATTGTTCAAAGGTAGAAAATGTAACAAGTAACTATGGACACATTATATTGCCAATTGGATGGTTTTTCACATGTGGGTCTCGTACTTATAATTATGTACCAGCTAATATAACCTTAACACAATGTTGTCTTAGTCGCTTGACAGTGATTCTACCACCCCGGCCTACTAAAAGCACTCGACAGAAAAGAGAGACTGAGACTATGAGTGCAGGTTGTGGTGGAAATGTTACTGTTATGAGTCCAGCAGAGTATATCTCCCTGGCTATGAGCCTTGTCGGGGTTCCTGGATTGGCTGTGGGAAATGCCAAACAACTTGGGCATCTGGCATGTTTACTAGCAAAGACAATTAACAGTACTTCCATTGCTATTGGACTTTTGATTCAAGAACAACAGGATTTAAGACATGCTATACTGGACAATCGAGCTGCAATTGACTTTTTGTTGTTACAAAGACATCTTGGCTGCGAAGCTGTGGAAAATATGTGCTGTTTCAATCTCACAGACAATAGTAACCAAATTCAACACCAACTGGACTTACTTAAAACATATGCACATGCAGTTAAACAAGATATTGCACCTGAGTGGTGGAAGTTTTTATGGTCCTGGTTTCCAACAGGATGGTTCAAAACTATATTTCAATATGCTGTATTGATTGTATTTTTATTTATCACCTTCTGCTGTTTCATACAATGTATCCCAGGATTGCTGTCATGGTGTGTTCCCTCTTGCCGTCCCAGAGCTTCAAAACCAAGCAAACGTCAAATTTATTATGCTTACAAGGCTTTACAATTAAAAGAATAAAAGAGGAGGAGATGTAGGGGTTATTGTTGTCCCTCTCTGGCACACATTCAGTATTGGCAAGCCATACTGAATGAGCTGGAACAAGGACAACAATGATAAGATAAGGCCTTGCTAAGGAACATCTTGGCACTGGCTCACCATGCCAGGAATGTGCTGACGCAAGAACCACAGAATACAATACAGTCTTGAAGGCACCATGATCACGCGTTTCCTTAACCCTTATATGGTATATTCATGCTGAACACACACTAACAGCACCTTCTGTGCACGAGGTAATCATGCATTAACATGCTGTAAGCAACAACCAATCATAACTTGTAAACAAGAAATGTAACCACTTAGTTCTTAATAAAAACCAGGACGGGGCCGCCTGTTTGGGATGCCTCATCTTCATGCAGTTGGACTCCTTGCCAGTTATTTACCACAAGCACCCACTCTGACAATCGTTCACCTAAGCAGATATGACTCACAGCGCATTATTAAATACATTAAAATCCTTCTCCAATTTTAACCCCTTTCTCCACATAGTTTGAAGGAAGGTGGTTTTTATTCCTTGCCTCAGGCGTATCAAGCGGTGGTGCTTGGCTTGAGCAGGGAGTAGCCTCGGCCGGGTCTGTTGTTCAGAGCCTGGGACGCCCCATAGTAAGTGGTGGTAGCAGTGAGGTCTGGTGTTCAGAGCCTGTGTCGTGGCAGGCACCCCCCCTTGAGGGTGGCCACGTTGTCCTCCCTTTTGGTTTCCAAAATATTAGGGTGACCATATTTTGGAAACCAAAAAGGAGGACAACATGGCCGCTTCCAAGGGGGCGTGCTCACCAATATGTCCAGCCCCCAATAGGGCATGCCCACCAACATGTCCAGCCCCCAAGGGGGCGTGCCCACCCAAACATGGCCTTTTGCTTAACAAAAGACCTTAACCAGCAGGGTTTAAGGTGTCTTCAGAACAGGCCCGCAATCTTGCAAAGGGCATTGTGGTCATATCGAACTCTGACAAACAAAAGGGGAAAGGCAACATCGAGGGGGCGGGGAGGTTTGACCTGTGAAAGGAAAGGCTCTAAGGGATGGTGAAATAGCTCTGAATTCACAAAATCAGACCCAAAGTGAACATGGCTAAGCTGAGCTTTCTCAAAAGTGGTAAAGAGGCAGATGCACACATCCTCAAATGATGTTTTAAGATACCCCTTGAGATAGGGTGACCATGTGAAAACTAGGAGAGGGCTTCTGTATCTTTAACAATTGTATTGAAAAGGGGAATTCAGAAGATGTCATTTGTACACATGCAGCATCTGGTGAAATTCCTCCCCTGTTTTGTATCTGGTCACTCTATTATAGCGCCTTCAGCTTTAACTATTGTGATGAAGAAGGAATTTCACTAGGTGTGGCTTGCATACAAATGACACCTGCTGAAATTCTCTTTTCTCTACAACTGTTAAAGGTACAGGAGCCCTGTCCTTCTGTTTTCACAGTCACCCTATGAGATACCAAAGCCCTGCCCTCTTTTTCATATGGTCACCCTACAAAAACGTTAGTATTTGTACACTCAAGTCATGGGTGCACTTTGATTTAGCTCCTTGCTGTGCGGTGCTGGCATCTAAAAAGAAAAGTTGAGTGTTTTCAATATTTGGCTTCACACAGTCAGGTTTTTGCAAGCCTCCAAACTGCTAAGGACCTCTGGTAACTTAAAGAAGTCCTCCCAGGGGGAAAAAAGACACGCTTGGAGCCATTGTAGGCTGTAACTTCTGCCTACTGGAGCCCATTCCTCAATTAAACCCAAGCAAGGCAGGGGTCCCCAACCTCGTGCCAGTTACCAAGGGCCCTGGTCAGCAAAGCCTGCTGAGTGGAAGCAGTAGGCAAGGAGTTTCAAAACAGGCTCCCCCAGAAATGAAAATAGATCCATTCAGATTTTTTCCCTATGGAATGAACTCAGTTCTTTAGGGGAAGACATGAATGACAAGCAGCCAATTGTACTCTTGTCTAAGGTTTGGGCATTATTAATAGAGCAAAGGCAGCCCCAATCACTGATGCCAACTCCTGGACTCCTGAGCAAAGGCAGGTCTTGAGAGAAGCATGGGCAGCAGTATAGGGATGCCCGGTTCCCCCATGGACATCCTCAAGTGAACAAGAAGCTTCAGTGTAATGCTCAGAGGATGCCCCCCTGACAGGGCTACAGTGGGAACCAGGATACTTAGCCCAGCCAACAGCAAAAGTAAGTATAGGCAGTGCAGGTGCACAATTGTTGCCAGAGGGAGAATCTAAAGTATCAGAAAGAGACTTCCCAAAGCAGCAAACAGAAATCCAGACTCTCCTTAAAACCCTAGCCACTGGAGGAGGCAATACTCTAACTGCCAAAGAAACCTCTCCCAGAAATGCACAAGGGAAATTTCCCCTCAGCCAGAAAAGTTGAGGCTTCACTTCCTAAGCCAAGTGAGGCCCCGTCTACACACAGTCTTCGGGGCGCCCCGAAGGCGCTTCAGGGCGCCCCGAAACTCCTAGTGTAGCTACCTGGTCAGAAGAGACAGAGGAAGAGGCGGCGGCGAAAAGTTTCCAGGGCTCGGCGGCTTCTCTGGTGAGTCCTTGCCGCCGAGCCCAACTCCCCGCCGGCCTCCTCCTGCTGCCGGCGAAACAGCCACCCGGGTTGGAGAGCTTGGCAGAAGAAGCCCGCCTTCTCCCACCGAGCTCTCCAACCCGGGTGGCTGTTTCGCCGGCAGCAGGAGGAGGCCGGCGGGGAGTTGGGCTCGGCGGCAAGGACTCACCAGAGAAGCCGCCGAGCCCTGGGAACTTTTCGCCGCCGCCTCTTCCTCTGTCTCTTCTGACCAGGTAGCTACACTAGGAGTTTCGGGGCGCCCTGAAGCACCTTCGGGGCACCCCAAAGACTGTGTGTAGACGGGGCCTGAGTCCATGAAAGGGCCAGTTTTTAAAGATCCCCCAGTTCGAGTGAGCAAACCCAGTCTAAAGTTTCTGCCATGCCAAATTGGAAACAAAATCCTGTGGCATGTTTAGAAGTAGAAATTACAAGTATAAAGCCTGTCAAGGAATGCTGTGTAGCACAGAAAGAACATTCTCAAGAAACACTACTGCTTTAAAGTGCTTTAAAGCACTTTGAAAATGTTTTGAAAACTATATATAGGGTGTGTCATGGGCCCCAACAGTTGTCAAAACTGTTATAAAGTGCTTTAAAGCAGTAGTGTAGATCCTGCCTTTGTCTCTTGAAATGGTGGTAAAGTTTAGTAAATAACTCCTTGTATTTGTTAATCAGATTTTGCTTCCTAATAAATAGTCTACTTTAAAGGTAGAGCTTCCAACTGCAGGAAGTGACTACCTGGAACACAAATTAAGTTAAAAAATTAATTCTGTGCCTAGCGTGACCAGATACAAAAGAGGGCAGGGCTCCTGCAGCTTTTATTGTTGCGATGAAGAGGGAATTTCACCAGGTGCTGCATGCATACAAATGACACCTGTGGAAATTCCCCTTTCAATACAACTGGCAAGCAAGAAGCCTAGTGGTCTCAGCAGGAGCCTTTCCTCTGGGAGGAGAGGCTCAGTGATTTCAGCAGCAGTGTGGCACCTCCCCCCCAGGTGGTGGTAAAGGCACCCAGCAATTTCAGCATCATGGCCCCATGCCTCTGGGCAGTGGGGATGCTTGGACTCTTCAAAACTGATGGTACTTACAGTAGAGTGTTTCTATAGGCATTTGCTGTAAATAAGAAATCACATAGGTGGTAGCAATGCTGAAGAAAAATCCCCCCACCCAAACAAAAGGAGCAACTCCTTAACTCCTAACAAAGCAGTTCCCAAACAAAGAAATCAGAATGCAATTAGTAAGAACTGACTGCAGTGTAACAAACATTAGGGGTGAGAGGAAGAGGTGGACCTGGTTGTGGGTGTATCTGCTGAGGGTGAAGGTTTAGGGAATTTGGCCTGAGGTAAAAAGTCATTAAGAAGCTTGCAGCAGCCATGTTTCTCAAGTCCTTCAGACAGAATTGTCACCAAGCAATCTCAAAAAACCCAAAGTAAATATTAGTATTTCCTCATGTCTGGGATTTTTACTCTCTCCCCCGCCCCATTCCACAGTTCAGTCCTTAATCTCTCTCCTCACTCTCAGGCACCCACCCCACCTCCAAACTTCCATGTCCCTTTTCAAGAAAAACCTCTGCCACAAATCACCCATTAGATGCACTGCTCCCTCACAGTAAAATTAACTGAAAGGAAACAAAAGCCATGGGTTCCCCCAGTCTAGAGTCTTCAGCTACAGAAGGGGAAGGGGTCCATTCCCCCCTCCTTCCCATAAGCAGAGTTAAAGGGGATTGAGGACTGGCGCTGTTGCTCAGTAGTAATGCACCTACTTTGCAGGAGAAAATCAGCTTTGGAAGAACCAGTTCCCCCACAAATATATATATATATATATATATATATATATATATATATATATATATATATATGCCACCTTGTCACATTACAGAACACCGAAAAGCTCAAGGCTGAAAATTCCTACTCAGGAGCAAACGGGTGAAGACTAGAGGGGTCTACTCAAGTGAAGGAAGAACCACCTGTGAATACTAATGAGCCAGCCTCAATTCAGCTGCAGCTACAGAGCCACAATGCATATAATCTCTCAGTATTCCCAGTTCCTTAGTTAGGTAGAGAGTTTGCATAGGGGAGAAACTCAAAAAAGAACCAGTTCTCGCATGGCTTTCCGTCCGTCCTGAGAGCAGCGCAAAGGCCCAAGTGGCACTATGGGGGTAATTGGGCCACACAAAGCAATGAGCTTTCTGTCTCAACTGTGTTTTACCTGCTAGTAAGAGTGCCTTCTCGCTTGGCCTGGACTGTTTCAATCTGCAGCTTTGCTGGTAAGGATTTGCCATCAGGGACTGTGGTGACTGGATTAGGCCAGAGACTCACCTGGAAGTGGGTGATAAAAGAACCAGCCCTGCCATGGGCTTTTTTTCTGGGAGCAGCACAAGGGACCAACTGGTAGCATGAGGCTTACTGGGCCACACAAAAAACACCCAGCCCTCTGCCTCAGCTGCGTTTTACCTGAGAGCAACTGTGCCTTTTTGCTTCTCCAAGCTCTATTTGGTGGCTGGCCTGCTTACCTGGACTGTTTCAATCAACAGCCTGCTAGTAAAAGTTTACTGCTGGAGACTGTGTGGTGGCTGGATTGGGCCAGAGCCTCAGCTGGAAGAGGCTCATGAAAGAACCAGCTCTACTGTGCCTTCCTGGGAGCAACACAAGGGACCAACTGGCAGCATGAGGCTTACTGGGCCACACACACAAAAGCTAGCCCTTCAGCTGTGTTTTACCTGGTAGTGAGAGTGCCTTCTCGTTTGGCCTGCTTGCTTATCTGGACTGTTTCAATCTGCAGCTGGCTAGTAAGGGGTTGTTGCTGGGGACTGTGTGGTGGCTGGATTGGGCCAAAGCCTCACCTGGAAGAGGCTCATGAAAGTACCAGCCCTGCCGTGACTTTCCTTTCTTCCAGCAGCACAAGGGCCCAACTGGCAGCATGGGGCTGATTGGGCCACACAAAACGCCTCACCCTCTGCCTTAGCTGCTTTACCTGCCAGCAAGAGTGCCTTCTTGCTTCTCCAAGCGCTGCTTGGTGGCTAGCCTGCTTACCTGGACTGTTTCAATCTGCAGCTTTGCTGGTAAGGGTTTGCTGCTGGGGACTGTGTAGTGGATGGATTGGGCCAGAGCCTCAGGGATCTACACTACTGCTTTAAAGCGCTTTATAACAGTTTTGACAACTGTTGGGGCCCAGGACACACTGCATATACAGGTTTCAAAACGTTTTCAAAGTGCTTTAAAGCGCTTTAAAAGCAGTAGTGTAGATCCCACCCTGGAAGAGGCTCATATACATCCAAACCTATGGGGAGGGGGGCTTGCCTGGCTTGTTCCCAAGTGGTGCCTTGCCCCCAAATGTGGGGCAAGCTGCCATCTTGGGGGCAAGCTGGGCATTTCTTTCCCCCTTCTTTCTCGCTTTTCTTATTCATTCTTTCTCTCTCTCTCTCTCTCTCTCTCTCTTCGGGGGTAGGGATTTTTACAAACCAGGATGTGCCAGGATAGAAGGGAGGGTAAGATGGAAGTAGAGGGTGCTGCCAAAGCAGTTGTCATGGATAAGGGAAGGTCTGGCACAATGGGGAGGAAATGTTATCGAAGCTGTGGGGGAGCTAGATGGCTACAAGCCATTGCCCTTTCTGATCAGATCCCCACCCCACCCCAGGTTCTTCGTGGACTGGCTACTGAACCCTCTGGCTTGGTTTATTTATTGCATTTATATACTGCCCCATAGCCGAAGCTCTCTGGGCGGTTTACTAAAGTTAAAAACAGTAAACATTAAAAACAAATATACAAAATTTAAAAACATAAGCATAAAAACAACACTATCCTTGTGGAAACAGCTATTTTGGTTGTGGTGCTGGTGGTGAATGCCAGGTCAGCTTGCAACAAGACCTCACTCACCACTGAGACATAGTTCAGTGAGCTGGGCAGTATAGCAGGATGACCATTTGGAAAAGAGGACAGGGCTCCTGTATCTTTAACATTTGTATTGAAAGGGGAATTTCAGCAGGTGCTGTTTTATGCATGCAGCACCTGGTGAAATTCCCTCTTCATCACAACAGTTAAAACTGCAGGAGCTATACTGTTGTTCCCCGCCTCAATCAAAATGGAGAGGTGGGTAAGAAATAAATACTTTTATTATTGTCAGATACAAAAAGGAGCAGGGCTCATGCAGCTTTAGCTGTTGTGATGAAGAGGGAATTTCACCAGGTGCTGCATGCATACAAATGACACCTGCTTAAATTCCCTTTTCTATGTAACAGTTAAAGATACAGAAGCGCTGTCCTCCTTTCTGTATGGTCACCCTATGGTGTAGACATGACCCAGCTTTGCCTATCTGGTCATTTAGTGCAGACCTAATCCAGGCTTGAGGGCCAGGGTTGGGAGTTGCCATGATCCATAAAAGTTAAATCTTGCTCACCAGGAGATCCCCTATGCCCTGGAATAGGCTATGAGGGCCTGTACCTTGTGCTGGGCCAAAGAGACAGATTAGGGATACTATTGGTGTACCACCCACCCTGCTACCCAATGGGTTCCCTGACTGAGCTGCCTGAGGAGCTCTCGGATGTGGTCTTGGGAAATCCTAGGGCCTTGGTCCTGGGGGATTTCAATATTCACGTTGAGGCTGCCTTAACAGGACCAGCTCAGGATTTCATATTCTCCATGACAACTGTGGGGCTGTCTCCATTTGTCGCAGGCCCGACACACAGGGCAGGGCGTACCCTTGACTCGGTCTTTGCCTCAGGGTGTGAGGGGGTGGTCTGGATTTTGTGGGGAATGGAAATTATCCCATTGTCATCATCAGACTACTTCCTGGTGAAATTTGGTCTCACACAGTGGCGGGAGTGGGGGCAAATGCTCCCCCCAAACAAAGAGCTTGCCACCCCAGTTGCAGTGGAGCAGGAAAGAGTGGCAAATTCAGCTGCTCTCCCTATCCCGCTCCTGCAAAGGAAGGCCAAGGACATCTTTCTCACTGGCTCAGCCGCTGCCTTCACTCGCTCTTCGCTCACTCCCCCACCCAGCCGCTCCTTGCTATGAGCTGCTCTGCCTGACCTCTCACGACAGTTGCTGACCAAGGAGAGAGAGAGAAGCTGCATGTTTGAGTGTTCTCTCCTTAGCTCTTTTTCTCTCCCCACCCCTCAAGTCTGGACTCCAGCAAGACAGAGAGACACGGAATAACGGGCTCAAGTTAAAGGAAGCCAGATTCTGGCTGGACATCAGGAAAAACTTCCTGACTGTTAGAGCAGCACGACAATGGAATCAGTGACCTAGGGAGGTTGTGGGCTCTCCCACACTAGAGGCAGCTGGACAACCCTCTGTCAGGGATGCTTTAGGGTGGATTCCTGCATTGAGCAGGGGATTGGACTCGATGGCCTTGTAGGCCCCTTCCAACTCTGCTATTCTATGATTCCATGAGAAAGGAGAGAGGGTTAAGGAGGACTCATCATCAGCACTTTTTTCAGAATGTTTGCTAAAACCATTCCTATCTGCCCTTGCTAATTTTAGGGTGTCCAACCCCCTTTTTTCAAGCTGTTCCTTTGATAAACATGGTAGGTGTGTACCTTGTTTCACCTTAAAAACAGAGCTGCAGCACAATCCTAAGTATGTCTACACAGAAGTAAGCCCCACTGAGATCAGTAGGACTTACTCTGAGGTAAATGTGCATAAGAGTCAGCCTGAAAAAGAAGGGAGGGTGAAGTAAAGTTTTGAAGTAAAGGCGGTTTTGTGAACCGCCCAGATTGCTTCGGCTATTGGGCGGTATAAAAATGTAATAAATAAAATAAAATAAAATAAAGACAAGAGAAAAGGATACCGATGAAGGCATTGTAGAAATAGAATAGCAAGATAACTGTGGGATGTTTAACCATATTTAAAGAAAATAATAAGTACAATAATGATTAGTGCTCATAAAATTAGTGCCCCTCTCCTTCATTCATGTGTAACTGTATTTTAGTCTCAATCAAATAATTGCAAAAGTGAACCAGCTAGGTTTTCCATGAGAAAACTCTGTACCAGGTAACATAGGTTTTTTTAGTTTAATTAAAAACATATCCTTTCCTATAACAAAATGGTGCTTACTCCTAAGTAAGCATGTTCCACTGCAAAAGGAAATCCTATTTGATTCCTATATTCATGCTAGTGTGGCATGGTGAGTTAAAGGCACAATTTTATGCATGTTTAGACAGAAAAAAGTCCTTCAACTCTTAGGGCATGCTGGCTAGGGTATGCTGAGAATTGTAGGACTTTTTTTTCTTTCCAAGCATGCATAGGGTTGCACCTTAAATGAGTTTAAAATGTGAAACTCCACACATGTGTTCACACACACACACACACACACACACACACACACACACACAAACACACACACACTCACACGTGTGTGTGTTTTAAATGAGCCATGTATCCGCTTCTAAATCTTGTGGGGCCTTAATAGGAGCATGTACTTTGATCTTTTAAAATATTGTATAACCTTAATTATAGACTTTTTAAAAGTAATGTTTTAAGATTCATGTATTGTTTGTTTTTAACACATGTTTATTGTGTGTGAAATGGTCTGAAGACTTAGCCAGTAAACTTTTGATCGATTTTTTATTGATATAATTGCTCTAGTATCAGGAATGTAGCAGCTGTCAGTGTGGAAGGTATATCTGCCATTTGAACTGAAGTGATACATAAAGGGGCCTATAAGTATCTAAAATTGCTAAACAACACCATTGTAAGCTACTACCTGATTATGCAGAAAGAGGTGCCCAGCCAATTACTACACTTTGCCATTATAGACAGTGAGGGTCCTGGCAAGGGGAGGAGTGGGTGGACTGGCTTCTGCCATATTCAATGGAGTGCCAGAGGCCTTCTTTACCTGTTGCTTCTTCCAAGCTGCCCAGGCCCCTTATCTGGGTTAAAGAGACAGAAGTGGCACTGCAGCAAAAAGGGATGTGAGCAGCAATGTTTGGGCTAGGGGCAAGATAATATGTGGGTATGTAGTGTGGTTTGGCTTGAATTGCTTGTGTCTGGGTTTCCTTGGCTCTCAAAACATCTTTCTGGACTGTACCTGCTAGTTATATGATCCACAAGGCCAGGTTGTGGTATAGTCCTCCTTGGCAGGGGTTTGCACTTGCTAGAGAAAGGTGAACAGATGTTCAGGGAAGCATAGGGAACTCTTCTTCTTTTGGTTTCAAAAGCTATAAAGTGTCCTGTGACATCGTGAAGACTCACAACTTTATTAAGGCATAATAAGCTGTTGTCAACTGCCCTCAAGTGCCAAAATGACTTGACTGGCTTGTGCACTGTGACTTTTTTTGAGGGGGGGGCATCAAGTCATTTGCTATTCCACTTCGGGCAGCAAAATGTCTTCAGGCGGCCCTGGCCGAAGATGGCTGTAAGTTAGATACAGAACAACATGCATTGGGTTTCCTAGCTGTACAGGGCCCAGGTGTCTCAGGCAGGATCTACACGACTGCTTACATAGAATAGCAGAGTTGGAAAGGCCTCTAAGGACATTGAGTCCAACCCCCTGCTCAATGCAGGAATCCACCTCAAAGCATCCCTGACAGGTGGTTGTCCAGCTGCCTCTTGAATGCCTCTATTGTGGGAGAGGCCAAAACCTCCCTAGGTAATTGGTTCCATAGTTGTACTGCTCTAACAGGAAGTTTTTCCTGATGTCCAGCTGGAATCTGGCTTCCTGTAACTTGAGCCCGTTATTCCATGTCCTACACTCTGGGAGGAATGAGAAGAGATCCTGGCCCTCCTCTGTGTGACAACCTTTTAAGTCTTTGAAGAGTGCTATCATGTCTCCCCTCAATCTTCTCTTCTCCAGGCTAAACATGCCCAGTTCTTTCAGTCTCTCTTCATAGGGCTTTGTTTCCAGACCCCTGATCATCCTCATTGCCCTCCTCTGAACCCCCTCCAGCTTGTCTGCATCCTCCTTGAAGTGTGGTGCCCAGATCTGGACACAATACTCAAGATGAGCCCTAACCAGTGCTGAGTAGAGGGGAACCAGTGCCTCACATAGAATCATAGAATAGCAGAGTTGGAAGGGGCCTACAAGGCCATCGAGTCCAACCCCCTGCTCAATGCAGGAATCCACCCTAAAGCATCCCTAACAGATGGTTGTCCAGCTGCCTCTTGAATGCCTCTAGTGTGGGAGAGCCCACAACCTCCCTAGGTAGCTGATTCCACCGCCCACAACCTCCCTAGGTAGCTGATTCCACCGTCGCACTGCTCTAACAGTCAGGAAGTTTTTCCTGATGTCCAGACGGAATCTGGCTTCCTTTAACTTGAGCCCATTATTCCGTGTCCTGCACTCTGGGAGGATCGAGAAGAGATCCTGGCCCTCTTCTGTGTGACAACCTTTTAAGTATTTGAAGAGTGCTATCATGTCTCCCCTCAATCTTCTCTTCTCCAGGCTAAACATGCCCAGTTCTTTCAGTCTCTCTTCATAGGGCTTTGTTTCTAGACCTCTGATCATCCTGGTTGCCCTCTTCTGAACACGCTCCAGCTTGTCTGCGTCCTTCTTGAATTGTGGAGCCCAGAACTGGACGCAATACTCTAGATGAGGCCTAACCAGGGCCGAATAGAGAGGAACCAGTACCTCACGTGATTTGGAAGCTATACTTCTATTAATGCAGCCCAAAATAGCATTTGCCTTTCTTGCAGCCATATCACATTGTTGCTCATATTCAGCTTGTGATCTACAACAATTCCAAGATCTTTCTCGTTTGTAGTATTGCTGAGCCAAGTGTCCCCCATCTTGTAACTGTGCATTTGGTTTCTATTCCCTAAATGTAGAACTTGGCATTTATCCCTATTCAATTTCATTCTGTTGTTTTCAGCCCAGAACTCCAGCCTATCAAGATCACTTTGAAGGTTGTTTCTGTCTTCCAGGGTATTAGCTATCCCACCCAATTTTGTGTCATCTGCAAATTTGATCAGCGTTCCCTGCACCTCCTCGTCCAAATCATTAATAAAAATGTTGAAGAGCACTGGGCCCAGGACTGAGCCCTGCGGCACCCCACTCGTTGCCTCTCCCCAGTTTGAGAAGGTTCCATTGATAAGTACTCTTTGAGTCCGATTCTGTAGCCAACTGTGGATCCACCTAATAGTTGTTCCATCTAGCCCACTTTTAGCTAGTTTGTTAATCAGAATGTCATGTGGTACTTTGTCAAAAGCTTTGCTGAAGTCAAGATATATGACATCCACAGCATTCCCACAGTCCACAAGGGAGGTTATCCTATCAAAAAACGAGATCAAATTAGTCTGACAGGGTTTGTTCCTGACAAATCCATGTTGGCTTCTAGTAATCACTGCATTGATTTCAAGGTGTTTACAGATTGACTTCTTTATAATCTGCTCCAGAATTTTCCCAGGGATGGATGTCAGACTGACTGGTCTGTAGTTCCCAGGTTCCTCCTTTTTGCCCTTTTTGAAGATAGGGACAACGTTAGCCCTCCTCCAGTCGTCCGGCACCTCACCCGTCTTCCATGATTTTGCAAAGATAATAGACAAAGGTTCTGAGAGTTCTTCTGCTAGCTCCTTCATTACTCTTGGATGCAGTTCATTGGGCCCTGGGGATTTGAACTCATTCAAGGAAATTAGGTGTTCTTTGACCATTTGTTTATCAATCTCAAACTGCAATCCTGCCCCCTCAACTTCTGCTTCACTTTTTCCAGGGGGGTCATAGACCCGCTTTTGGGAGAAGACCGAGGCAAAGTAGGAATTGAGCACTTCAGCCTTTTGTTTGTCGTCTGTTATCAATTTGCCATCCTCATTAAGCAGTTGAACCACCATTTCTTTCCTCTGTCTTTTACTACTCACGTATCTGAAGAAAGCCTTTTTATTGCTTTTAGCATCCCTCGCTAATCTCAGCTCATTCACAGCTTTAGCCTTCCTGACGCCATTTCGGCACTTCTGCGCCACTTGTCTGTACTCTTCTTTTGTAGTCTGGCCTTCCTTCCACTTCCTATATGTATCCCTTTTTGTTTTCAGTTTATCAATAAGCTTTTTGTGGAGCCACATTGGTTTCCTCTGTTGTCTTCTATCTTTTCTCCTTGTTGGAATTGTTTGTAACTGTGCCTTTAAAATTTCATTTTTTAAATACTCCCACCCATCCTGCACTCCTTTTTTCATTAGACTCCCTTGCCACGGGACCTTACTTATTATAGTTCTGAGTTTATTAAAATCAGCTTTCCTAAAATCCAGAGTACGTGTATGGCTACGCTCGACTTTTGTCTCCTTCATAATCAAGAATTCAAGTATGACGTGGTCACTTTCCCCCAGAGTTCCCGTAACTGCCACTTTATCCACTAAGTCATCCGTATTGGTCAATAACAAGTCAAGGATTGCTGATCCTCTAGTTCCTTCCACCACTTTCTGTAGGAGAAAGTTATCACCCATACATGTCAGGAATTTCTTGGAAGGGCCGCTTTTGGCAGTAATGGTCTCCCAACAGATATCAGGGTAATTGAAGTCCCCCATCACTACTACATCACACTTCCTTGAAACACTGTGGCAATTTGTTTCTCAAAAGTTTCGTCCTCGTCTTCTCCTTGATTGGGTGGTCGGTAGTAGACTCCGATTATCATATTCTTTTTATTCCTAGCCCCATTTATTTTAATCCAGACGCTTTCGACGGGGCTCCCAGTCTCATCCGCCTGTATTTCTGTGCAGGGATAGGTATTTTTAACATATAGTGCAACTCCACCTCCCTTTCTATTTCTTCTGTTCTTTTTGAACAAGTTATATCCTTCAATTGCTATATTCCAGTCATGGGAGTCATCCCACCAAGTTTCAGTTATACCTATCAAGTCGTATTTGCCTTCATGTAATAAGAGTTCAAGTTCATTCTGTTTGTTTCCCATGCTCTGGGCATTAGTATATAGACATCGAAGACCATGTGTTTTATAGTCTGGCTTTGTTCCTACCTTGTTGCAGACACTATTTTGGGACACTGTTGGAGCTGTTCTCTGTACTGTGGTGCATTGGCCTTCATCCATTGTTGCCTCAAAATTTACGTCTCCCACCCCCGTAAGATTCAGTTTAAAGCCCTCCTGATGAAGTTCTTCATGCTGTGGCCGAACTCATTCTTTCCAGCCCTTGTGAGGTGCAACCCATCCCTTGCCAGCAGTCCATGTTCCAAGTAGCGTAGCCCGTGGTCCCAGAATCCAAAACTCTCACGACGGCACCACCTTCGAAGCCAGTCGTTCATCCGGAGTATTTTTCTTTCCCTTTCTAATCCTCTTCCAAGAACCGGGAGGATGGATGAGAAAACTACCTGGGCCCCAAAGTTCTTCAGTTTCCTTCCCAGAGCTTCAAAGTCTGAAATGATTTCTTCGTAGCTCTGCTTGGCGACATCATTTGTTCCCACATGGATGAGAAGAAAGGGGTATGTGTCCGTGGGCTTTATGAGCTTCGGTAACCCTTCAGTCACATCTCTAATCTGTGTTCCAGGGAGACAGCACACCTGGCGAGTCCATGGGTCTTCACGACATACTTGGGTTTCAATCCCACGCAGCAGGGAGTCTCCCACAACGACTACTCTTCCCTTCTTCTTGGTTGACCTACCTTCTGGCTCTTGGTCACTGTTGCATGGTGTCTCCTGTACTTCTTCCTCTGCAAACTGTCCTTCAGTCTCATTCTCCAGAAGCTGAAAGCGGTTGCTTAACTGCAATGGCTCCACCGGTGCAGAACGCCCTCTAATTCCTCCTCTCCTAACTGTCACTCTTTTCCAGGGAGTTTCCTCTTCATTGGCTTTCCTCCCCTCAGCATACTCCATTTCTGCTTCAGCTGGCTGTTGTTCTTCAATCTTATGTGCTTCTTGTTGCTGTTGCAGTTCCACCGTTCGGTCTAAGAACTCCTCGACTTCTCTTATTCCTTGGAGGGTGGACACTCGCTGCTCAAGTCCTCTCACTTTTTCTTCCAGAAGTGCCACCAGCTTGCACTTGTTGCAGGTATACGCCATGTTGAGCTCAGGCAGAAACATGAACATTGCACACCCTTTGCAGGTCACCACCTCTAGGGGCTCCTTTCCATCCATATTGTCGATTTCTGCTTTGGTTTTTTTTCCTTTTGATTATAGTAGAATTGCCTTTGCTTTGTTGTGTCCTATCTGAAGGTACACAACTATATGAGTATGTCTTAAGGGAAAGTAAGATCTTTTTGGGGTTTTTTTTGGGTTTTTTTGTTGGTGGTTTTGTGGGTTTTTTTTCTCTTTATGCTTTTCTTCCCCCCCCCACCTCTTTTTTATTTTTATTTTTTTAGAGGCCTCCCCCTTGGCCTCCCCTGCCGAACTCCCCCTGTCAAACTCCTGTTTGCTCTTCCTGTTCGTTCGCTCCCTGGGAATCTGGCTTACTTTTCTAGCTCCTACTTGAGCTGGGCCAGCTGCTTTTCCCTGCTTCTGCTCAGCTCCAAGTCAGGAACCAGAATGAGGTCACTGAAAGGCCAACAACAATCAACATGATTTGGACACTATACTTGTAATAATGCAGCCCAAAATAGCATTTGTTTTTTTGCAGCCACATCACACTGTTGGCTCATATTCAGCTTGTGATCTACAACAATTCCAAGATCCTTCTTGCTTGTAGTATTGCTGAGCCAAGTATCCCCCATCTTGTAACTGTGCATTTGGTTTCTTTTTCCCAGGTGTAGAACTTGGCATTTATCGCTATTAAATTTCATTCTGCTCCAGCCTGTCAAGATCACTTTGAAGTTTTTTCTGTCTTCCAGGGTATTAGCTATCCCACCCAATTTTGTGGCAATTGCAAATTTAATAAGCATTCCCTGCACCTCTTCATCCAAGTCATAAATAAAAATGTTGAAGAGCACTGGGTAAAGGACTGAGCCCTGTGGTACACCCCCCCATTACCTCTCCCCAGTTTAAAATAGTTTATAATAGTAGTGACAACTGTTGGGGCCCAGGACACACTACATGTACAGTAAACCGCCCAGAGAGCCCTGGTTATGGGAGTGGTATATAAGTGTAATAAATAAATAAATAAATAAATTTTCAAACCATTTTTCAAAGTGTCATATCCTGCTTGGTGTAGAACTTGCCTCAGTTTGCTCTAACTTTCCTTACACTAGGAGTCTACCCTGTACTGGTTCAAAAGTAACTGTTTCCTAAAGAAAGTGTTCTGTCTGTCTAATCTGTATGTCAAGAAAATGTTTGTGTAGTGACTCTTAACTTGTTTGAAAGCTTTTCTACTTACTGTAATTAGAATTTGGCTCATACATGCTAGATTAAAAAACAAACACCTCCTGGGTAAATTAATCAATATATGACTTCAGACTATATGGTTAGGATAGCAGTTTTAGTGTGAGAATAAACCATTATTTTTATTTCAGAGAACTTATGTGAGACACAGCCCGCTCACCTAGAAGTATACTTTGCCCCTTCTGTGCCCCCCCCCCGGAGTTTCCTTTTTGGTGCTGCCACTGGCAGTCCCTCCCTGCAAGGGTGGGGGACCCATTAAGATGGTCTGGCCCCAGAGACTTATGAAATCCCAGTGGTTCCTGAATGCTTTGGGAGAATTTTCAGTAGCCAGAGCCAGCGATTCTGTCAAGGCTCTTGTCATACTATGGAAGGATGCAGTGCGAAGGACCATTGACCCAATCACTCCTGACTGCCCTTTTCAACACTGTAGGACTTGGAAGGTACCGTGGTTCACTGGGGAGATCAGGGCAATGAAACGGGTCAGAAGATGGCTGGAGTGTAAGTGGCGTCAGACTAATCATGAAGGTGACCGAACATGCATAAGAGTGTATAATCACGCCTACTGCATGGTGGTAAAGGCAGCAAAGAAAGCTTACTTCGCTGCCTCCATTGCATCAAGCTGTTGTCTAGCTAAGCTTTTCAGAGTGGTTCAGGGATTACTTGCATCTAACCCACCCAATTCAATACTAGAACCCTTGAGGGCTCACTGTGATGAGTTTTCAAGACACATTGAGGATAAAATTGCTCACCTTCACGCTGGCTCAAATGCCAATATTGATTCAGTGTCTGTTGAGGTGTCCAGTGCATGGTCTTATCCTGTTTTGTGGGATCAATCCCAGTTTTTGGAGCCTAGGATGTGGACAAGACACTAGCATTGGTTCAACCCACCACATTTTCCCTTGACCCTTGCCTTTCATGGCTTATCTGAGCTAGCTGTACTGGCCTTCTCCTCCTGGCTGTACTGAATGGCAAATGAGCAAAGAATCCCTATTAAAATGCAGCTTCTGCTTGATGGACACCTGGAAACTAAGGTGTCTCTTTGGATATTGCAATTAGTAAGTTTTACCTTTTTTTAGTCTTATTGTGTGTGTTTTGTTCTTGTACGTAACTGTACATTTTCACTTCTCTTCCCCAGCTTGTCTATCTGCTTGATCAGCTTGCTTCAAAGAAAGGTAAGTGACTGGGATTTGATTTTATAACATGTTTTGTGGTTTGAATTGTTGGGAGTTGCATTTTACTTTGTCATGTATTTTGCGGTTTGAGAGTTGGTTTGTGTCATTCTTTAGCATTTATCACACAATCTTTTGTGTGTTTAATCAGAAGTAAATCCCAATGGCCCTGTTCAGAAGGCACCTTAAACCATGGTGGTTAATGTTTTTTGGTTAACAAAAAAGCATTAACCACTGTGGTTTAAGGTGTTGGGTGTTTACTGAACAAGGCCAAGATCTTTGACTGTGAAATGGGAGGACGCCAGGTTGGGGAAGGATGGTGTAGAGGAAGAACGGCTGGCCGTGACAGGGTTAAACTTACCAAGATTCCTTCATGGCTTTCTAATGGTGCTTTCGCATTTAATACTGCATTTTGTTTGATGATGCATTTTGTGGATTGAATTGTGGATTGAATTTCATTTGATGATGCATTTTGTGATCTGAATTGTTGTGAACTGCCCAGAGAGATCAGTCGTGGGAGTTGGTTTGTGTCATTTTTAGGGTTTTATCACACACCTCTACATGTATTTAATTAGAAGTAAATCCCAAAGTCTTTAACTGTGAAATAGGAGGGTGCCAGGTTGGGGAAGGATGTTGTAGAGGAAGAACGGCTGGCCATAACAGGGTTAAACACACCTTACCAAGATTCCTTCATGGCTTTCTAATGGTAATTTCACATTTAATACTGCATTTTGTTTGTTGATGCATTTTGTGGATTGAATTGTGGATTGAATTTCATTTGATGATGCATTTTGTGCTCTGAATTGTTGTGAACTGCCCAGAGAGATCAGTTGTGGGAGTTGGTTTGTGTCATTTTTAGGGTTTTATCACACACCTCTACATGTATTTTATTAGAAGTAAATCCCAACGTCTTTAACTGTGAAATGGGAGGGTGCCAGGTTGGGGGATGAGGGAAACTGGCTAGCAGTGATAGGATTAAAAAAACCTTACCAAGATTACTTCCTGGCTTTATAAACGTGCTTTTGCGTTTTACATCATAATATATTTCGTGGTTTGAATTGCTGTGGATTGCATTTTATTTTAATTTATTTGCAAATATAAAACTTAAATATCAGCATACAAGGAGTAAGTAGTGAATTGCAAATACTTCTTAAAAAAAGAAATAAAATCCAACTATAGAGTCAAACACTATAAATACACAGTACAAATTTAACATTAGTTCTTAGGCACATTTAAAATATAATTAACTAATGAGAGGATAGGTCCCAAATCAAAAGGAAGGCTGTCAGTTTATTACTGTGTATTTTAATGTTTTCTCCTGAGAAACTATTGTAATGATAACCAATTAAAGACATTTCAAAATCGTGTGGGTGCTTTCATTTCGTTTGTACGTATAATAAAACACCGGCATTCTGTTACAAAAGTGTCATTATTCTTTTCGCCTCTTAATACTCTCAAATGTTCAATAAGTTTCTGTGAGAGTTACTTAACATAATACATTGTACCATCTCCTTATGTTTAAACTTTTTGAGTACTTCCAACATTTGGCAATTAGCATTATAATTAATAATGTATAATATGGTTTTAACAATTGTTCTTAATTGGCCAAAGAACTTAGTTGTAAGACCTTGCTTGTGCTACCTTTTAAAATATTAAGTTGCTTATTAGCTTTCTCCCAGGTAAGTGTGCAAACGAATTATGAATTCACGTTTCACACGGTGAGAGTATAATTTGTAGGCGTGCGAAAATAGAATCATAAAAACAAACACAGCAAACTTCCCATTCATTGGGATGCCAGTTACTTAAAGTTACCCTGCCACCCATTAAAGGTGACAAAAAACTGTGTTAGAAGCAGCTAGTAACCCAGGGACTTAAAGCTACCCTGCCACACGTTAAAGGGCTGGCTGACTTAAAACTGTGTTAGACACAGCTGGTGTCCCATTCATTGGGATCCCAGGGACATATAGCTACCCTGCCACCTGTTAAAGGGATGGCTGACTTAAAACTGTGTTAGACACAGCTAGTACCCCAGAGAATTAAAGCTAACCTGCCACCCGTTAAAGAGCTGGTGGATTAAAAACTGTGTTAGACACAGCTCGTGTCCCATTCTTTGGGATCCCAGAGACTTATAGCTACCCTGCCACCTGTTAAAGGGCTGGCTGACTTAAAACTGTGTTAGACACAGCGCGTGTCCCATTCATTGGGATCACAGGGACTTATAGCTACCCTGCCACCTGTTAAAGGGCTGGCTGACTTAAAACTGTGTTAGACACAGCTAGCATCCCATTCATTGGGATCCCAGGGACATATAGCTACCCTGCCACCTGTTAAAGGGATGGCTGACTTAAAACTGTGTTAGACACAGCTAGTACCCCAGAGAATTAAAGCTAACCTGCCACCCGTTAAAGGGCTGGTGGATTAAAAACTGTGTTAGACACAGCTCGTGTCCCATTCTTTGGGATCCCAGAGACTTATAGCTACCCTGCCACCCGTTAAAGGGCTGGCTGACTTAAAACTGTGTTAGACACAGCTAGAGTCACATTCATTGGGATCACAGGAACTTATAGCTACCCTGCCACCTGTTAAAGGGCTGGCTGACTTAAAACTGTGTTAGACACAGCTAGTATCCCATTCATTGGGATCCCAGGGACATATAGCTACCATGCCAACCGTTAAAGGGCTGGCTGACTTAAAACTGTGTTAGACACAGCTAGTATCCCATTCATTGGGATCCCAGGGACTTATAGCTACCCTGCCACCTGTTAAAGGGATGGCTGACTTAAAACTGTGTTAGACACAGCTAGTACCCCAGAGACTTAAAGCTACCCTGCCACCCGTTAAAGAGCTGGTGGATTAAAAACTGTGTTAGACACAGCTCGTGTCCCATTCATTGGGATCCCAGAGACTTATAGCTACCCTGCCACCCGTTAAAGGGCTGGCTGACTTAAAACTGTGTTAGACACAGCGCGTGTCCCATTCATTGGGATCACAGGGACTTATAGCTACCCTGCCACCTGTTAAAGGGCTGGCTGACTTAAAACTGTGTTAGACACAGCTAGTATCCCATTCATTGGGATCCCAGGGACATATAGCTACCCTGCCACCTGTTAAAGGGATGGCTGACTTAAAACTGTGTTAGACACAGCTAGTACCCCAGAGACTTAAAGCTAACCTGCCACCCGTTAAAGGGCTGGTGGATTAAAAACTGTGTTAGACACAGCTCGTGTCCAATTCTTTGGGATCCCAGAGACTTATAGCTACCCTGCCACCCGTTAAAGGGCTGGCTGACTTAAAACTGTGTTAGACACAGCTAGAGTCCCATTCATTGGGATCACAGGAACTTATAGCTACCCTGCCACCTGTTAAAGGGCTGGCTGACTTAAAACTGTGTTAGACACAGCTAGTATCCCATTCATTGGGATCCCAGGGACATATAGCTACCATGCCAACCGTTAAAGGGCTGGTGGATTAAAAACTGTGTTAGACACAGCTAGTATCCCATTCATTGGGGACCCAGGGACTTATAGCTACCCTGCCACCCGTTAAAGGGCTGGTGGATTAAAAACTGTGTTAGACACAGATAGTATCCCATTGATTGGGATGCCAGGGACTTATAGCTACCCTGCCACCTGTTAATTGGCTGGCTGATTTAAAACTGTGTTAGACACAGCGCGTGTCCCATTCATTGGGATCCCAGAGACTTATAGCTACCCTGCCACCCGTTAAAGGGCTGGCTGACTTAAAACTGTGTTAGACACAGCTAGAGTCCCATTCTTTGGGATCACAGGGACTTATAGCTACCCTGCCACCTGTTAAAGGGCTGGCTGACTTAAAACTGTGTTAGACACAGCTAGTATCCCATTCATTGGGATCCCAGGGACTTATAGCTACCCTGCCACCTGTTAAAGGGCTGGTGGATTAAAACAGTGTTAGACACAGCTAGTACCCCAGAGACTTAAAGCTACCCTGCCACCCGTTAAAGAGCTGGTGGATTAAAAACTGTGTTAGACACAGCTCGTGTCCCATTCTTTGGGATCCCAGAGACTTATAGCTACCCTGCCACCTGTTAAAGGGCTGGCTGACTTAAAACTGTGTTAGACACAGCGCGTGTCCCATTCATTGGGATCACAGGGACTTATAGCTACCCTGCCACCTGTTAAAGGGCTGGCTGACTTAAAACTGTGTTAGACACAGCTAGCATCCCATTCATTGGGATCCCAGGGACATATAGCTACACTGCCACCTGTTAAAGGGATGGCTGACTTAAAACTGTGTTAGACACAGCTAGTACCCCAGAGAATTAAAGCTAACCTGCCACCCGTTAAAGGGCTGGTGGATTAAAAACTGTGTTAGACACAGCTCGTGTCCCATTCTTTGGGATCCCAGGGACTTATAGCTACCCTGCCACCCGTTAAAGGGCTGGCTGACTTAAAACTGTGTTAGACACAGCTAGAGTCACATTCATTGGGATCACAGGAACTTATAGCTACCCTGCCACCTGTTAAAGGGCTGGCTGACTTAAAACTGTGTTAGACACAGCTAGTATCCCATTCATTGGGATCCCAGGGACATATAGCTACCATGCCAACCGTTAAAGGGCTGGCTGACTTAAAACTGTGTTAGACACAGCTAGTATCCCATTCATTGGGATCCCAGGGACATATAGCTACCCTGCCACCTGTTAAAGGGCTGGCTGACTTAAAACTGTGTTAGACACAGCTAGTATCCCATTGATTGGGATGCCAGGGACTTATAGCTACCCTGCCACCTGTTAAAGGGCTGGCTGATTTAAAACTGTGTTAGACACAGCTAGAGTCCCATTCATTGGGGACCCAGGGACTTATAGCTACCCTGCCACCTGTTAAAGGGCTGGTGGATTAAAAACTGTGTTAGACACAGCTCGTGTCCCATTCATTGGGATCCCAGAGACTTATAGCTACCCTGCCACCCGTTAAAGGGCTGGCTGACTTAAAACTGTGTTAGACACAGCGCGTGTCCCATTCATTGGGATCACAGGGACTTATAGCTACCCTGCCACCTGTTAAAGGGCTGGCTGACTTAAAACTGTGTTAGACACAGCTAGTATCCCATTCATTGGGATCCCAGGGACATATAGCTACCCTGCCACCTGTTAAAGGGATGGCTGACTTAAAACTGTGTTAGACACAGCTAGTACCCCAGAGACTTAAAGCTAACCTGCCACCCGTTAAAGGGCTGGTGGATTAAAAACTGTGTTAGACACAGCTCGTGTCCAATTCTTTGGGATCCCAGAGACTTATAGCTACCCTGCCACCCGTTAAAGGGCTGGCTGACTTAAAACTGTGTTAGACACAGCTAGAGTCCCATTCATTGGGATCACAGGAACTTATAGCTACCCTGCCACCTGTTAAAGGGCTGGCTGACTTAAAACTGTGTTAGACACAGCTAGTATCCCATTCATTGGGATCCCAGGGACATATAGCTACCATGCCAACCGTTAAAGGGCTGGTGGATTAAAAACTGTGTTAGACACAGCTAGTATCCCATTCATTGGGGACCCAGGGACTTATAGCTACCCTGCCACCCGTTAAAGGGCTGGTGGATTAAAAACTGTGTTAGACACAGATAGTATCCCATTGATTGGGATGCCAGGGACTTATAGCTACCCTGCCACCTGTTAATTGGCTGGCTGATTTAAAACTGTGTTAGACACAGCGCGTGTCCCATTCATTGGGATCCCAGAGACTTATAGCTACCCTGCCACCCGTTAAAGGGCTGGCTGACTTAAAACTGTGTTAGACACAGCTAGAGTCCCATTCTTTGGGATCACAGGGACTTATAGCTACCCTGCCACCTGTTAAAGGGATGGCTGACTTAAAACTGTGTTAGACACAGCTAGTATCCCATTGATTGGGGTGCCAGGGACTTATAGCTACCCTGCCACCTGTTAAAGGGGCTGGCTGATTTAAAACTGTGTTAGACACAGCTAGAGTCCCATTCATTGGGGACCAAGGGACTTATAGCTACCCTGCCACCTGTTAAAGGGCTGGTGGATTAAAAACTGTGTTAGACACAGCTAGTATCCCATTCATTGGGATCCCAGGGACTTATAGCTACCCTGCCACCTGTTAAAGGGCTGGTGGATTAAAACAGTGTTAGACACAGCTAGTACCCCAGAGACTTAAAGCTACCCTGCCACCCGTTAAAGAGCTGGTGGATTAAAAACTGTGTTAGACACAGCTCGTGTTCCATTCATTGGGATCCCAGAGACTTATAGCTACCCTGCCACCCGTTAAAGGGCTGGCTGACTTAAAACTATGTTAGACACAGCGCGTGTCCCATTCATTGGGATCACAGGGACTTATAGCTACCCTGCCACCTGTTAAAGGGCTGGCTGACTTAAAACTGTGTTAGACACAGCTAGTATCCCATTCATTGGGATCCCAGGGACATATAGCTACCCTGCCACCTGTTAAAGGGATGGCTGACTTAAAACTGTGTTAGACACAGCTAGTACCCCAGAGAATTAAAGCTAACCTGCCACCCGTTAAAGGGCTGGTGGATTAAAAACTGTGTTAGACACAGCTCGTGTCCCATTCTTTGGGATCCCAGAGACTTATAGCTACCCTGCCACCCGTTAAAGGGCTGGCTGACTTAAAACTGTGTTAGACACAGCTAGAGACACATTCATTGGGATCACAGGAACTTATAGCTACCCTGCCACCTGTTAAAGGGCTGGCTGACTTAAAACTGTGTTAGACACAGCTAGTATCCCATTCATTGGGATCCCAGGGACATATAGCTACCATGCCAACCGTTAAAGGGCTGGCTGACTTAAAACTGTGTTAGACACAGCTAGTATCCCATTCATTGGGATCCCAGGGACATATAGCTACCCTGCCACCTGTTAAAGGGCTGGCTGACTTAAAACTGTGTTAGACACAGCTAGTATCCCATTGATTGGGATGCCAGGGACTTATAGCTACCCTGCCACCTGTTACAGGGCTGGCTGGTTTAAAACTGTGTTAGACACAGCTAGAGTCCCATTCATTGGGGACCCAGGGACTTATAGCTACCCTGCCACCTGTTAAAGGGCTGGTGGATTAAAAACTGTGTTAGACACAGCTGGTATCCCATTCATTGGGGACCAAGGGACTTATAGCTACCCTGCCACCCGTTAAAGGGTTGGTGGATTAAAAACTGTGTTAGACACAGCTAGTATCCCATTGATTGTGATCCCAGGGACTTATAGCTACCCTGCCACCTGTTAAAGGGATGGCTGACTTAAAACTGTGTTAGACACAGCTAGTACCCCAGAGACTTAAAGCTACCCTGCCACCCGTTAAAGAGCTGGTGGATTAAAAACTGTGTTAGACACAGCTCGTGTCCCATTCATTGGGATCCCAGAGACTTATAGCTACCCTGCCACCCGTTAAAGGGCTGGCTGACTTAAAACTGTGTTAGACACAGCGCGTGTCCCATTCATTGGGATCACAGGGACTTATAGCTACCCTGCCACCTGTTAAAGGGCTGGCTGACTTAAAACTGTGTTAGACACAGCTAGCATCCCATTCATTGGGATCCCAGTGACATATAGCTACCCTGCCACCTGTTAAAGGGATGGCTGACTTAAAACTGTGTTAGACACAGCTAGTACCCCAGAGAATTAAAGCTAACCTGCCACCCGTTAAAGGGCTGGTGGATTAAAAACTGTGTTAGACACAGCTCGTGTCCCATTCTTTGGGATCCCAGAGACTTATAGCTACCCTGCCACCCGTTAAAGGGCTGGCTGACTTAAAACTGTGTTAGACACAGCTAGAGTCACATTCATTGGGATCACAGGAACTTATAGCTACCCTGCCACCTGTTAAAGGGCTGGCTGACTTAAAACTGTGTTAGACACAGCTAGTATCCCATTCATTGGGATCCCAGGGACATATAGCTACCATGCCAACCGTTAAAGGGCTGGCTGACTTAAAACTGTGTTAGACACAGCTAGTATCCCATTCATTGGGATCCCAGGGACATATAGCTACCCTGCCACCTGTTAAAGGGCTGGCTGACTTAAAACTGTGTTAGACACAGCTAGTATCCCATTGATTGGGATGCCAGGGACTTATAGCTACCCTGCCACCCGTTAAAGGGCTGGCTGACTTAAAACTATGTTAGACACAGCGCATGTCCCATTCATTGGGATCACAGGGACTTATAGCTACCCTGCCACCTGTTAAAGGGCTGGTGGATTAAAAACTGTGTTAGACACAGCTGGTATCCCATTCATTGGGGACCCAGGGACTTATAGCTACCCTGCCACCCGTTAAAGGGTTGGTGGATTAAAAACTGTGTTAGACACAGCTAGTATCCCATTGATTGGGATCCCAGGGACTTATAGCTACCCTGCCACCTGTTAAAGGGATGGCTGACTTAAAACTGTGTTAGACACAGCTAGTACCCCAGAGACTTAAAGCTACCCTGCCACCCGTTAAAGGGCTGGTGGATTAAAAACTGTGTTAGACACAGCTCGTGTCCCATTCATTGGGATCCCAGAGACTTATAGCTACCCTGCCACCCGTTAAAGGGCTGGCTGACTTAAAACTGTGTTAGACACAGCGCGTGTCCCATTCATTGGGATCACAGGGACTTATAGCTACCCTGCCACCTGTTAAAGGGCTGGCTGACTTAAAACTGTGTTAGACACAGCTAGTATCCCATTCATTGGGGATCCCAGGGACATATAGCTACCCTGCCACCTGTTAAAGGGCTGGCTGACTTAAAACTGTGTTAGACACAGCTAGTACCCCAGAGACTTAAAGCTAACCTGCCACCCGTTAAAGGGCTGGTGGATTAAAAACTGTGTTAGACACAGCTCGTGTCCAATTCTTTGGGATCCCAGAGACTTATAGCTACCCTGCCACCCGTTAAAGGGCTGGCTGACTTAAAACTGTGTTAGACACAGCTAGAGTCCCATTCATTGGGATCACAGGAACTTATAGCTACCCTGCCACCTGTTAAAGGGCTGGCTGACTTAAAACTGTGTTAGACACAGCTAGTATCCCATTCATTGGGATCCCAGGGACATATAGCTACCATGCCAACCGTTAAAGGGCTGGTGGATTAAAAACTGTGTTAGACACAGCTAGTATCCCATTCATTGGGGACCCAGGGACTTATAGCTACCCTGCCACCCGTTAAAGGGCTGGTGGATTAAAAACTGTGTTAGACACAGCTAGAATCCCATTGATTGGGATGCCAGGGACTTATAGCTACCCTGCCACCTGTTAATTGGCTGGCTGATTTAAAACTGTGTTAGACACAGCGCGTGTCCCATTCATTGGGATCCCAGAGACTTATAGCTACCCTGCCACCCGTTAAAGGGCTGGCTGACTTAAAACTGTGTTAGACACAGCGCGTGTCCCATTCATTGGGATCACAGGGACTTATAGCTACCCTGCCACCTGTTAAAGGGCTGGCTGACTTAAAACTGTGTTAGACACAGCTAGTATCCCATTCATTGGGATCCCAGGGACATATAGCTACCCTGCCACCTGTTAAAGGGATGGCTGACTTAAAACTGTGTTAGACACAGCTAGTACCCCAGAGACTTAAAGCTAACCTGCCACCCGTTAAAGGGCTGATGGATTAAAAACTGTGTTAGACACAGCTCGTGTCCAATTCTTTGGGATCCCAGAGACTTATAGCTACCCTGCCACCCGTTAAAGGGCTGGCTGACTTAAAACTGTGTTAGACACAGCTAGAGTCCCATTCATTGGGATCACAGGAACTTATAGATACCCTGCCACCTGTTGAAGGGCTGGCTGACTTAAAACTGTGTTAGACACAGCTAGTATCACATTCATTGGGATCCCAGGGACATATAGCTACCATGCCAACCGTTAAAGGGCTGGTGGATTAAAAACTGTGTTAGACACAGCTAGTATCCCATTCATTGGGGACCCAGGGACTTATAGCTACCCTGCCACCCGTTAAAGGGCTGGTGGATTAAAAACTGTGTTAGACACAGCTAGTATCCCATTGATTGGGATCCCAGGGACTTATAGCTACCCTGCCACCTGTTAAAGGGATGGCTGACTTAAAACTGTGTTAGACACAGCTAGTACCCCAGAGACTTAAAGCTACCCTGCCACCCGTTAAAGAGCTGGTGGATTAAAAACTGTGTTAGACACAGCTCGTGTCCCATTCATTGGGATCCCAGAGACTTATAGCTACCCTGCCACCCGTTAAAGGGCTGGCTGACTTAAAACTATGTTAGACACAGCGCATGTCCCATTCATTGGGATCACAGGGACTTATAGCTACCCTGCCACCTGTTAAAGGGCTGGTGGATTAAAAACTGTGTTAGACACAGCTGGTATCCCATTCATTGGGGACCCAGGGACTTATAGCTACCCTGCCACCCGTTAAAGGGTTGGTGGATTAAAAACTGTGTTAGACACAGCTAGTATCCCATTGATTGGGATCCCAGGGACTTATAGCTACCCTGCCACCTGTTAAAGGGATGGCTGACTTAAAACTGTGTTAGACACAGCTAGTACCCCAGAGACTTAAAGCTACCCTGCCACCCGTTAAAGGGCTGGTGGATTAAAAACTGTGTTAGACACAGCTCGTGTCCCATTCATTGGGATCCCAGAGACTTATAGCTACCCTGCCACCCGTTAAAGGGCTGGCTGACTTAAAACTGTGTTAGACACAGCGCGTGTCCCATTCATTGGGATCACAGGGACTTATAGCTACCCTGCCACCTGTTAAAGGGCTGGCTGACTTAAAACTGTGTTAGACACAGCTAGTATCCCATTCATTGGGGATCCCAGGGACATATAGCTACCCTGCCACCTGTTAAAGGGCTGGCTGACTTAAAACTGTGTTAGACACAGCTAGTACCCCAGAGACTTAAAGCTAACCTGCCACCCGTTAAAGGGCTGGTGGATTAAAAACTGTGTTAGACACAGCTCGTGTCCAATTCTTTGGGATCCCAGAGACTTATAGCTACCCTGCCACCCGTTAAAGGGCTGGCTGACTTAAAACTGTGTTAGACACAGCTAGAGTCCCATTCATTGGGATCACAGGAACTTATAGCTACCCTGCCACCTGTTAAAGGGCTGGCTGACTTAAAACTGTGTTAGACACAGCTAGTATCCCATTCATTGGGATCCCAGGGACATATAGCTACCATGCCAACCGTTAAAGGGCTGGTGGATTAAAAACTGTGTTAGACACAGCTAGTATCCCATTCATTGGGGACCCAGGGACTTATAGCTACCCTGCCACCCGTTAAAGGGCTGGTGGATTAAAAACTGTGTTAGACACAGCTAGAATCCCATTGATTGGGATGCCAGGGACTTATAGCTACCCTGCCACCTGTTAATTGGCTGGCTGATTTAAAACTGTGTTAGACACAGCGCGTGTCCCATTCATTGGGATCCCAGAGACTTATAGCTACCCTGCCACCCGTTAAAGGGCTGGCTGACTTAAAACTGTGTTAGACACAGCTAGAGTCCCATTCTTTGGGATCACAGGGACTTATAGCTACCCTGCCACCTGTTAAAGGGCTGGCTGACTTAAAACTGTGTTAGACACAGCTAGTATCCCATTGATTGGGATGCCAGGGACTTATAGCTACCCTGCCACCTGTTAAAGGGCTGGCTGATTTAAAACTGTGTTAGACACAGCTAGAGTCCCATTCATTGGGGACCAAGGGACTTATAGCTACCCTGCCACCTGTTAAAGGGCTGGTGGATTAAAAACTGTGTTAGACACAGCTAGTATCCCATTCATTGGGGACCCAGGGACTTATAGCTACCCTGCCACCCATTAAAGGGCTGGTGGATTAAAAACTGTGTTAGACACAGCTAGTATCCCATTGATTGGGATCCCAGGGACTTATAGCTACCCTGCCACCTGTTAAAGGGATGGCTGACTTAAAACTGTGTTAGACACAGCTAGTACCCCAGAGACTTAAAGCTACCCTGCCACCCGTTAAAGAGCTGGTGGATTAAAAACTGTGTTAGACACAGCTCGTGTCCCATTCATTGGGATCCCAGAGACTTATAGCTACCCTGCCACCCGTTAAAGGGCTGGCTGACTTAAAACTATGTTAGACACAGCGCGTGTCCCATTCATTGGGATCACAGGGACTTATAGCTACCCTGCCACCTGTTAAAGGGCTGGCTGACTTAAAACTGTGTTAGACACAGCTAGTATCCCATTCATTGGGATCCCAGGGACATATAGCTACCCTGCCACCTGTTAAAGGGATGGCTGACTTAAAACTGTGTTAGACACAGCTAGTACCCCAGAGAATTAAAGCTAACCTGCCACCCGTTAAAGGGCTGGTGGATTAAAAACTGTGTTAGACACAGCTCGTGTCCCATTCTTTGGGATCCCAGAGACTTATAGCTACCCTGACACCCGTTAAAGGGCTGGCTGACTTAAAACTGTGTTAGACACAGCTAGAGTCACATTCATTGGGATCACAGGAACTTATAGCTACCCTGCCACCTGTTAAAGGGCTGGCTGACTTAAAACTGTGTTAGACACAGCTAGTATCCCATTCATTGGGATCCCAGGGACATATAGCTACCATGCCAACCGTTAAAGGGCTGGCTGACTTAAAACTGTGTTAGACACAGCTAGTATCCCATTCATTGGGATCCCAGGGACATATAGCTACCCTGCCACCTGTTAAAGGGCTGGCTGACTTAAAACTGTGTTAGACATACTAGTATCCCATTGATTGGGATGCCAGGGACTTATAGCTACCCTGCCACCTGTTACAGGGCTGGCTGATTTAAAACTGTGTTAGACACAGCTAGAGTCCCATTCATTGGGGACCCAGGGACTTATAGCTACCCTGCCACCTGTTAAAGGGCTGGTGGATTAAAAACTGTGTTAGACACAGCTGGTATCCCATTCATTGGGGACCCAGGGACTTATAGCTACCCTGCCACCCGTTAAAGGGTTGGTGGATTAAAAACTGTGTTAGACACAGCTAGTATCCCATTGATTGGGGTCCCAGGGACTTATAGCTACCCTGCCACCTGTTAAAGGGATGGCTGACTTAAAACTGTGTTAGACACAGCTAGTACCCCAGAGACTTAATGCTACCCTGCCACCCGTTAAAGAGCTGGTGGATTAAAAACTGTGTTAGACACAGCTCGTGTCCCATTCATTGGGATCCCAGAGACTTATAGCTACCCTGCCACCCGTTAAAGGGCTGGCTGACTTAAAACTGTGTTAGACACAGCGCGTGTCCCATTCATTGGGATCACAGGGACTTATAGCTACCCTGCCACCTGTTAAAGGGCTGGCTGACTTAAAACTGTGTTAGACACAGCTAGTATCCCATTCATTGGGATCCCAGGGACATATAGCTACCCTGCCACCTGTTAAAGGGATGGCTGACTTAAAACTGTGTTAGACACAGCTAGTACCCCAGAGACTTAAAGCTAACCTGCCACCCGTTAAAGGGCTGATGGATTAAAAACTGTGTTAGACACAGCTCGTGTCCAATTCTTTGGGATCCCAGAGACTTATAGCTACCCTGCCACCCGTTAAAGGGCTGGGTGACTTAAAACTGTGTTAGACACAGCTAGAGTCCCATTCATTGGGATCACAGGAACTTATAGATACCCTGCCACCTGTTGAAGGGCTGGCTGACTTAAAACTGTGTTAGACACAGCTAGTATCACATTCATTGGGATCCCAGGGACATATAGCTACCATGCCAACCGTTAAAGGGCTGGTGGATTAAAAACTGTGTTAGACACAGCTAGTATCCCATTCATTGGGGACCCAGGGACTTATAGCTACCCTGCCACCCGTTAAAGGGCTGGTGGATTAAAAACTGTGTTAGACACAGCTAGTATCCCATTGATTGGGATCCCAGGGACTTATAGCTACCCTGCCACCTGTTAAAGGGATGGCTGACTTAAAACTGTGTTAGACACAGCTAGTACCCCAGAGACTTAAAGCTACCCTGCCACCCGTTAAAGAGCTGGTGGATTAAAAACTGTGTTAGACACAGCTCGTGTCCCATTCATTGGGATCCCAGAGACTTATAGCTACCCTGCCACCCGTTAAAGGGCTGGCTGACTTAAAACTATGTTAGACACAGCGCATGTCCCATTCATTGGGATCACAGGGACTTATAGCTACCCTGCCACCTGTTAAAGGGCTGGCTGACTTAAAACTGTGTTAGACACAGCTAGTATCCCATTCATTGGGATCCCAGGGACATATAGCTACCCTGCCACCTGTTAAAGGGATGGCTGACTTAAAACTGTGTTAGACACAGCTAGTACCCCAGAGAATTAAAGCTAACCTGCCACCCGTTAAAGGGCTGGTGGATTAAAAACTGTGTTAGACACAGCTCGTGTCCCATTCTTTGGGATCCCAGAGACTTATAGCTACCCTGACACCCGTTAAAGGGCTGGCTGACTTAAAACTGTGTTAGACACAGCTAGAGTCACATTCATTGGGATCACAGGAACTTATAGCTACCCTGCCACCTGTTAAAGGGCTGGCTGACTTAAAACTGTGTTAGACACAGCTAGTATCCCATTCATTGGGATCCCAGGGACATATAGCTACCATGCCAACCGTTAAAGGGCTGGCTGACTTAAAACTGTGTTAGACACAGCTAGTATCCCATTCATTGGGATCCCAGGGACATATAGCTACCCTGCCACCTGTTAAAGGGCTGGCTGACTTAAAACTGTGTTAGACACAGCTAGTATCCCATTGATTGGGATGCCAGGGACTTATAGCTACCCTGCCACCTGTTACAGGGCTGGCTGATTTAAAACTGTGTTAGACACAGCTAGAGTCCCATTCATTGGGGACCCAGGGACTTATAGCTACCCTGCCACCTGTTAAAGGGCTGGTGGATTAAAAACTGTGTTAGACACAGCTGGTATCCCATTCATTGGGGACCCAGGGACTTATAGCTACCCTGCCACCCGTTAAAGGGTTGGTGGATTAAAAACTGTGTTAGACACAGCTAGTATCCCATTGATTGGGGTCCCAGGGACTTATAGCTACCCTGCCACCTGTTAAAGGGATGGCTGACTTAAAACTGTGTTAGACACAGCTAGTACCCCAGAGACTTAATGCTACCCTGCCACCCGTTAAAGAGCTGGTGGATTAAAAACTGTGTTAGACACAGCTCGTGTCCCATTCATTGGGATCCCAGAGACTTATAGCTACCCTGCCACCCGTTAAAGGGCTGGCTGACTTAAAACTGTGTTAGACACAGCGCGTGTCCCATTCATTGGGATCACAGGGACTTATAGCTACCCTGCCACCTGTTAAAGGGCTGGCTGACTTAAAACTGTGTTAGACACAGCTAGTATCCCATTCATTGGGATCCCAGGGACATATAGCTACCCTGCCACCTGTTAAAGGGATGGCTGACTTAAAACTGTGTTAGACACAGCTAGTACCCCAGAGACTTAAAGCTAACCTGCCACCCGTTAAAGGGCTGATGGATTAAAAACTGTGTTAGACACAGCTCGTGTCCAATTCTTTGGGATCCCAGAGACTTATAGCTACCCTGCCACCCGTTAAAGGGCTGGGTGACTTAAAACTGTGTTAGACACAGCTAGAGTCCCATTCATTGGGATCACAGGAACTTATAGATACCCTGCCACCTGTTGAAGGGCTGGCTGACTTAAAACTGTGTTAGACACAGCTAGTATCACATTCATTGGGATCCCAGGGACATATAGCTACCATGCCAACCGTTAAAGGGCTGGTGGATTAAAAACTGTGTTAGACACAGCTAGTATCCCATTCATTGGGGACCCAGGGACTTATAGCTACCCTGCCACCCGTTAAAGGGCTGGTGGATTAAAAACTGTGTTAGACACAGCTAGTATCCCATTGATTGGGATCCCAGGGACTTATAGCTACCCTGCCACCTGTTAAAGGGATGGCTGACTTAAAACTGTGTTAGACACAGCTAGTACCCCAGAGACTTAAAGCTACCCTGCCACCCGTTAAAGGGCTGGCTGACTTAAAACTGTGTTAGACACAGCGCGTGTCCCATTCATTGGGATCACAGGGACTTATAGCTACCCTGCCACCTGTTAAAGGGCTGGCTGACTTAAAACTGTGTTAGACACAGCTAGTATCCCATTCTTTGGGATCCCAGGGACATATAGCTACCCTGCCACCCGTTAAAGGGATGGCTGACTTAAAACTGTGTTAGACACAGCTAGTACCCCAGAGACTTAAAGCTAACCTGCCACCCGTTAAAGGGCTGGTGGATTAAAAACTGTGTTAGACACAGCTCGTGTCCCATTCATTGGGATCCCGGAGACTTATAGCTACCCTGCCACCCGTTAAAGGGCTGGTGGATTAAAAACTGTGTTATACACAGCTAGTATCCCATTCATTGGGATCCCAGGGACTTATAGCTACCCTGCCACCTGTTAAAGGGCTGGCTGACTTAAAACTGTGTTAGACACAGCTAGTATCCCATTCATTGGGATCCCTGGGATATATAGCTACCCTGCCACCCGTTAAAGGGATGGCTGACTTAAAACTGTGTTAGACACAGCTAGTACCCCAGAGACTTAAAGCAAACCTGCCACCCGTAAAGGGCTGGTGGATTAAAAACTGTGTTAGACACAGCTAGTATCCCATTCATTGGGGACCCAGGGACTTATAGCTACCCTGCCACCTGTTAAAGGGCTGGTGGATTAAAAACTGTGTTAGACACAGCTAGTATCCCATTCATTGGGGACCCAGGGACTTATAGCTACCCTGCCACCTGTTAAAGGGATGGCTGACTTAAAACTGTGTTAGACACAGCTAGTACCCCAGAGACTTAAAGCTACCCTGCCACCCGTTAAAGGGCTGGCTGACTTAAAACTGTGTTAGACACAGCTAGTATCCCATTGATTGGGATCCCAGGGACTTATAGCTACCCTGCCACCTGTTAAAGGGCTGGCTGACTTAAAACTGTGTTAGACACAGCTAGTATCCCATTCATTGGGATCCCAGGGACATATAGCTACCCTGCCACCCGTTAAAGGGATGGCTGACTTAAAACTGTGTTAGACACAGCTAGTACCCCAGAGACTTAAAGCTACCCTGCCACCCGTTAAAGGGCTGGTGGATTAAAAACTGTGTTAGACACAGCTAGTATCCCATTCATTGGGGACCCAGGGACTTATAGCTACCCTGCCACCCGTTAAAGGGCTGGTGGATTAAAAACTGTGTTAGACACAGCTAGTATCCCATTGATTGGGATCCCAGGGACTTATAGCTACCCTGCCACCTGTTAAAGGGCTGGCTGACTTAAAACTGTGTTAGACACAGCTAGTACCCCAGAGACTTAAAGCTACCCTGCCACCCGTTAAAGAGCTTTTGGATTAAAAACTGTGTTAGACACAGCTCGTGTCCCATTCATTGGGATCCCAGAGACTTATAGCTACCCTGCCACCCGTTAAAAGGCTGGCTGACTTAAAACTGTGTTAGACACAGCGCGTGTCCCATTCATTGGGATCACAGGGACTTATAGCTACCCTGCCACCTGTTAAAGGGCTGGCTGACTTAAAACTGTGTTAGACACAGCTAGAGTCCCATTCATTGGGATCCCAGGGACATATAGCTACCCTGCCACCTGTTAAAGGGATGGCTGACTTAAAACTGTGTTAGACACAGCTAGTATCCCATTCATTGGGATCCCAGGGACATATAGCTACCATGCCAACCGTTAAAGGGCTGGTGGATTAAAAACTGTGTTAGACACAGCTAGTATCCCTTTCATTGGGGACCCAGGGACTTATAGCTACCCTGCCACCCGTTAAAGGGCTGGTGGATTAAAAACTGTGTTAGACACAGCTCGTGTCCCATTCATTGGGATCCCAGAGACTTATAGCTACCCTGCCACCCGTTAAAGGGCTGGCTGACTTAAAACTGTGTTAGACACAGCGCGTGTCCCATTCATTGGGATCACAGGGACTTATAGCTACCCTGCCACCTGTTAAAGGGCTGGCTGACTTAAAACTGTGTTAGACACAGCTAGTATCCCATTCATTGGGATCCCAGGGACATATAGCTACCCTGCCACCTGTTAAAGGGATGGCTGACTTAAAACTGTGTTAGACACAGCTAGTACCCCAGAGACTTAAAGCTAACCTGCCACCCGTTAAAGGGCTGATGGATTAAAAACTGTGTTAGACACAGCTCGTGTCCAATTCTTTGGGATCCCAGAGACTTATAGCTACCCTGCCACCCGTTAAAGGGCTGGGTGACTTAAAACTGTGTTAGACACAGCTAGAGTCCCATTCATTGGGATCACAGGAACTTATAGATACCCTGCCACCTGTTGAAGGGCTGGCTGACTTAAAACTGTGTTAGACACAGCTAGTATCACATTCATTGGGATCCCAGGGACATATAGCTACCATGCCAACCGTTAAAGGGCTGGTGGATTAAAAACTGTGTTAGACACAGCTAGTATCCCATTCATTGGGGACCCAGGGACTTATAGCTACCCTGCCACCCGTTAAAGGGCTGGTGGATTAAAAACTGTGTTAGACACAGCTAGTATCCCATTGATTGGGATCCCAGGGACTTATAGCTACCCTGCCACCTGTTAAAGGGATGGCTGACTTAAAACTGTGTTAGACACAGCTAGTACCCCAGAGACTTAAAGCTACCCTGCCACCCGTTAAAGGGCTGGCTGACTTAAAACTGTGTTAGACACAGCGCGTGTCCCATTCATTGGGATCACAGGGACTTATAGCTACCCTGCCACCTGTTAAAGGGCTGGCTGACTTAAAACTGTGTTAGACACAGCTAGTATCCCATTCTTTGGGATCCCAGGGACATATAGCTACCCTGCCACCCGTTAAAGGGATGGCTGACTTAAAACTGTGTTAGACACAGCTAGTACCCCAGAGACTTAAAGCTAACCTGCCACCCGTTAAAGGGCTGGTGGATTAAAAACTGTGTTAGACACAGCTCGTGTCCCATTCATTGGGATCCCGGAGACTTATAGCTACCCTGCCACCCGTTAAAGGGCTGGTGGATTAAAAACTGTGTTATACACAGCTAGTATCCCATTCATTGGGATCCCAGGGACTTATAGCTACCCTGCCACCTGTTAAAGGGCTGGCTGACTTAAAACTGTGTTAGACACAGCTAGTATCCCATTCATTGGGATCCCTGGGATATATAGCTACCCTGCCACCCGTTAAAGGGATGGCTGACTTAAAACTGTGTTAGACACAGCTAGTACCCCAGAGACTTAAAGCAAACCTGCCACCCGTAAAGGGCTGGTGGATTAAAAACTGTGTTAGACACAGCTAGTATCCCATTCATTGGGGACCCAGGGACTTATAGCTACCCTGCCACCTGTTAAAGGGCTGGTGGATTAAAAACTGTGTTAGACACAGCTAGTATCCCATTCATTGGGGACCCAGGGACTTATAGCTACCCTGCCACCTGTTAAAGGGATGGCTGACTTAAAACTGTGTTAGACACAGCTAGTACCCCAGAGACTTAAAGCTACCCTGCCACCCGTTAAAGGGCTGGCTGACTTAAAACTGTGTTAGACACAGCTAGTATCCCATTGATTGGGATCCCAGGGACTTATAGCTACCCTGCCACCTGTTAAAGGGCTGGCTGACTTAAAACTGTGTTAGACACAGCTAGTATCCCATTCATTGGGATCCCAGGGACATATAGCTACCCTGCCACCCGTTAAAGGGATGGCTGACTTAAAACTGTGTTAGACACAGCTAGTACCCCAGAGACTTAAAGCTACCCTGCCACCCGTTAAAGGGCTGGTGGATTAAAAACTGTGTTAGACACAGCTAGTATCCCATTCATTGGGGACCCAGGGACTTATAGCTACCCTGCCACCCGTTAAAGGGCTGGTGGATTAAAAACTGTGTTAGACACAGCTAGTATCCCATTGATTGGGATCCCAGGGACTTATAGCTACCCTGCCACCTGTTAAAGGGATGGCTGACTTAAAACTGTGTTAGACACAGCTAGTACCCCAGAGACTTAAAGCTACCCTGCCACCCGTTAAAGAGCTTTTGGATTAAAAACTGTGTTAGACACAGCTCGTGTCCCATTCATTGGGATCCCAGAGACTTATAGCTACCCTGCCACCCGTTAAAAGGCTGGCTGACTTAAAACTGTGTTAGACACAGCGCGTGTCCCATTCATTGGGATCACAGGGACTTATAGCTACCCTGCCACCTGTTAAAGGGCTGGCTGACTTAAAACTGTGTTAGACACAGCTAGAGTCCCATTCATTGGGATCCCAGGGACATATAGCTACCCTGCCACCTGTTAAAGGGATGGCTGACTTAAAACTGTGTTAGACACAGCTAGTACCCCAGAGAATTAAAGCTAACCTGCCACCCGTTAAAGGGCTGGTGGATTAAAAACTGTGTTAGACACAGCTCGTGTCCCATTCTTTGGGATTCCGGAGACTTATAGCTACCCTGCCACCCGTTAAAGGGCTGGCTGACTTAAAACTGTGTTAGACACAGCTAGAGTCACATTCATTGGGATCACAGGAACTTATAGCTACCCTGCCACCTGTTAAAGGGCTGGCTGACTTAAAACTGTGTTAGACACAGCTAGTATCCCATTCATTGGGATCCCAGGGACATATAGCTACCATGCCAACCGTTAAAGGGCTGGCTGACTTAAAACTGTGTTAGAAACAGCTAGTATCCCATCCATTGGGATCCCAGGGACATATAGCTACTCTGCCACCTGTTAAAGGGCTGGCTGACTTAAAACTGTGTTAGACACAGCTAGTTTCCCATTGATTGGGATGCCAGGGACTTATAGCTACCCTGCCACCTGTTAAAGGGCTGGCTGATTTAAAACTGTGTTAGACACAGCTAGAGTCCCATTCATTGGGGACCCAGGGACTTATAGCTACCCTGCCACCTGTTAAAGGGCTGGTGGATTAAAAACTGTGTTAGACACAGCTAGTATCCCATTCATTGGGGACCCAGGGACTTATAGCTACCCTGCCACCCGTTAAAGGGTTGGTGGATTAAAAACTGTGTTAGACACAGCTAGTATCCCATTGATTGGGATCCCAGGGACTTATAGCTACCCTGCCACCTGTTAAAGGGATGGCTGACTTAAAACTGTGTTAGACACAGCTAGTACCCCAGAGACTTAAAGCTACCCTGCCACCCGTTAAAGAGCTGGTGGATTAAAAACTGTGTTAGACACAGCTCGTGTCCCATTCATTGGGATCCCAGAGACTTATAGCTACCCTGCCACCAGTTAAAGGGCTGGCTGACTTAAAACTGTGTTAGACACAGCGCGTGTCCCATTCATTGGGATCACAGGGACTTATAGCTACCCTGCCACCTGTTAAAGGGCTGGCTGACTTAAAACTGTGTTAGACACAGCTAGAGTCCCATTCATTGGGATCCCAGGGACATATAGCTACCCTGCCACCTGTTAAAGGGATGGCTGACTTAAAACTGTGTTAGACACAGCTAGTATCCCATTCATTGGGATCCCAGGGACATATAGCTACCATGCCAACCGTTAAAGGGCTGGTGGATTAAAAACTGTGTTAGACACAGCTAGTATCCCTTTCATTGGGGACCCAGGGACTTATAGCTACCCTGCCACCCGTTAAAGGGCTGGTGGATTAAAAACTGTGTTAGACACAGCTCGTGTCCCATTCATTGGGATCCCAGAGACTTATAGCTACCCTGCCACCCGTTAAAGGGCTGGCTGACTTAAAACTGTGTTAGACACAGCGCGTGTCCCATTCATTGGGATCACAGGGACTTATAGCTACCCTGCCACCTGTTAAAGGGCTGGCTGACTTAAAACTGTGTTAGACACAGCTAGTATCCCATTCATTGGGATCCCAGGGACATATAGCTACCCTGCCACCTGTTAAAGGGATGGCTGACTTAAAACTGTGTTAGACACAGCTAGTACCCCAGAGAATTAAAGCTAACCTGCCACCCGTTAAAGGGCTGGTGGATTAAAAACTGTGTTAGACACAGCTCGTGTCCCATTCTTTGGGATCCCGGAGACTTATAGCTACCCTGCCACCCGTTAAAGGGCTGGCTGACTTAAAACTGTGTTAGACACAGCTAGAGTCACATTCATTGGGATCACAGGAACTTATAGCTACCCTGCCACCTGTTAAAGGGCTGGCTGACTTAAAACTGTGTTAGACACAGCTAGTATCCCATTCATTGGGATCCCAGGGACATATAGCTACCATGCCAACCGTTAAAGGGCTGGTGGATTAAAAACTGTGTTAGACACAGCTAGTATCCCATTCATTGGGGACCCAGGGACTTATAGCTACCCTGCCACCCGTTAAAGGGCTGGTGGATTAAAAACTGTGTTAGACACAGCTAGTATCCCATTGATTGGGATCCCAGGGACTTATAGCTACCCTGCCACCTGTTAAAGGGATGGCTGACTTAAAACGGTGTTAGACACAGCTAGTACCCCAGAGACTTAAAGCTACCCTGCCACCCGTTAAAGGGCTGGCTGACTTAAAACTGTGTTAGACACAGCGCGTGTCCCATTCATTGGGATCACAGGGACTTATAGCTACCCTGCCACCTGTTAAAGGGCTGGCTGACTTAAAACTGTGTTAGACACAGCTAGTATCCCATTCTTTGGGATCCCAGGGACATATAGCTACCCTGCCACCCGTTAAAGGGATGGCTGACTTAAAACTGTGTTAGACACAGCTAGTACCCCAGAGACTTAAAGCTAACCTGCCACCCGTTAAAGGGCTGGTGGATTAAAAACTGTGTTAGACACAGCTCGTGTCCCATTCATTGGGGACCCAGGGACTTATAGCTACCCTGCCACCCGTTAAAGGGCTGGTGGATTAAAAACTGTGTTAGACACAGCTAGTATCCCATTCATTTGGATCCCAGGGACTTATAGCTACCCTGCCACCTGTTAAAGGGCTGGCTGACTTAAAACTGTGTTAGACACAGCTCGTATCCCATTCATTGGGATCCCAGGGACATATAGCTACCCTGCCACCCGTTAAAGGGATGGCTTACTTAAAACTGTGTTAGATACAGCTAGTACCCCAGAGACTTAAAGCAAACCTGCCACCCGTTAAAGGGCTGGTGGATTAAAAACTGTGTTAGACACAGCTAGTATCCCATTCATTGGGGACCCAGGGACTTATAGCTACCCTGCCACCCGTTAAAGGGCTGGTGGATTAAAAACTGTGTTAGACACAGCTAGTATCCCATTCATTGGGGACCCAGGGACTTATAGCTACCCTGCCACCTGTTAAAGGGATGGCTGACTTAAAACTGTGTTAGACACAGCTAGTACCCCAGAGACTTATAGCTACCCTGCCACCCGTTAAAGGGCTGGTGGATTAAAAACTGTGTTAGACACAGCTAGTATCCCATTCATTGGGATCCCAGGGACATATAGCTACCCTGCCACCCGTTAAAGGCCTGGTGGATTAAAAACTGTGTTAGACACAGCTAGTATCCCATTGATTGGGATGCCAGGGACTTATAGCTACCTTGCCACCTGTTAATTGGCTGGCTGATTTAAAACTGTGTTAGACACAGCGCGTGTCCCATTCATTGGGATCCCAGAGACTTATAGCTACCCTGCCACCCGTTAAAGGGCTGGCTTTCTTAAAATGTGTTAGACACAGCGCGTGTCCCATTCATTGGGATCACAGGGACTTATAGCTACCCTGCCACCTGTTAAAGGGCTGGCTGACTTAAAACTGTGTTAGACACAGCTAGTATCCCATTGATTGGGATGCCAGGGACTTATAGCTACCCTGCCACCTGTTAAAGGGCTTGCTGATTTAAAACTGTTTTAGACACAGCTAGAGTCCCATTCATTGGGGACCCAGGGACTTATAGCTACCCTGCCACCCGTTAAAGGGCTGGTGGATTAAAAACTGTGTTAGACACAGCTAGTATCCCATTGATTGGGATCCCAGGGACTTATAGCTACCCTGCCACCTGTTAAAGGGCTGGCTGACTTAAAACTGTGTTAGACACAGCTAGTACCCCAGAGACTTAAAGCTACCCTGCCACCCGTTAAAGGGCTGGTGGATTAAAAACTGTGTTAGAAACAGCTAGTATCCCATTCATTGGGGACCCAGGGACTTATAGCTACCCTGCCACCGTTAATGGGCTGGTGGATTAAAAACTGTGTTAGACACAGCTAGTATCCCATTCATTGGGGACCCAGGGACTTATAGCTACCCTGCCACCCGTTAAAGGGCTGGCTGACTTAAAACTGTGTTAGACACAGCTAGTACCCCAGAGACTTAAAGCTACCCTGCCACCCGTTAAAGGGCTGGCTGACTTAAAACTGTGTTAGACACAGCTAGTATCCCATTGATTGGGATCCCAGGGACTTATAGCTACCCTGCCACCTGTTAAAGGGCTGGCTGACTTAAAACTGTGTTAGACACAGCTAGTATCCCATTCATTGGGATCCCAGGGACATATAGCTACCCTGCCACCCGTTAAAGGGATGGCTGACTTAAAACTGTGTTAGACACAGCTAGTACCCCAGAGACTTAAAGCTACCCTGCCACCCGTTAAAGGGCTGGTGGATTAAAAACTGTGTTAGACACAGCTAGTATCCCATTCATTGGGGACCCAGGGACTTATAGCTACCCTGCCACCCGTTAAAGGGCTGGTGGATTAAAAACTGTGTTAGACACAGCTAGTATCCCATTGATTGGGATCCCAGGGACTTATAGCTACCCTGCCACCTGTTAAAGGGATGGCTGACATAAAACTGTGTTAGACACAGCTAGTACCCCAGAGACTTAAAGCTACCCTGCCACCCGTTAAAGAGCTTTTGGATTAAAAACTGTGTTAGACACAGCTCGTGTCCCATTCATTGGGATCCCAGAGACTTATAGCTACCCTGCCACCCGTTAAAAGGCTGGCTGACTTAAAACTGTGTTAGACACAGCGCGTGTCCCATTCATTGGGATCACAGGGACTTATAGCTACCCTGCCACCTGTTAAAGGGCTGGCTGACTTAAAACTGTGTTAGACACAGCTAGAGTCCCATTCATTGGGATCCCAGGGACATATAGCTACCCTGCCACCTGTTAAAGGGATGGCTGACTTAAAACTGTGTTAGACACAGCTAGTATCCCATTCATTGGGATCCCAGGGACATATAGCTACCATGCCAACCGTTAAAGGGCTGGTGGATTAAAAACTGTGTTAGACACAGCTAGTATCCCTTTCATTGGGGACCCAGGGACTTATAGCTACCCTGCCACCCGTTAAAGGGCTGGTGGATTAAAAACTGTGTTAGACACAGCTCGTGTCCCATTCATTGGGATCCCAGAGACTTATAGCTACCCTGCCACCCGTTAAAGGGCTGGCTGACTTAAAACTGTGTTAGACACAGCGCGTGTCCCATTCATTGGGATCACAGGGACTTATAGCTACCCTGCCACCTGTTAAAGGGCTGGCTGACTTAAAACTGTGTTAGACACAGCTAGTATCCCATTCATTGGGATCCCAGGGACATATAGCTACCCTGCCACCTGTTAAAGGGATGGCTGACTTAAAACTGTGTTAGACACAGCTAGTACCCCAGAGAATTAAAGCTAACCTGCCACCCGTTAAAGGGCTGGTGGATTAAAAACTGTGTTAGACACAGCTCGTGTCCCATTCTTTGGGATTCCGGAGACTTATAGCTACCCTGCCACCCGTTAAAGGGCTGGCTGACTTAAAACTGTGTTAGACACAGCTAGAGTCACATTCATTGGGATCACAGGAACTTATAGCTACCCTGCCACCTGTTAAAGGGCTGGCTGACTTAAAACTGTGTTAGACACAGCTAGTATCCCATTCATTGGGATCCCAGGGACATATAGCTACCATGCCAACCGTTAAAGGGCTGGCTGACTTAAAACTGTGTTAGAAACAGCTAGTATCCCATTCATTGGGATCCCAGGGACATATAGCTACTCTGCCACCTGTTAAAGGGCTGGCTGACTTAAAACTGTGTTAGACACAGCTAGTTTCCCATTGATTGGGATGCCAGGGACTTATAGCTACCCTGCCACCTGTTAAAGGGCTGGCTGATTTAAAACTGTGTTAGACACAGCTAGAGTCCCATTCATTGGGGACCCAGGGACTTATAGCTACCCTGCCACCTGTTAAAGGGCTGGTGGATTAAAAACTGTGTTAGACACAGCTAGTATCCCATTCATTGGGGACCCAGGGACTTATAGCTACCCTGCCACCCGTTAAAGGGTTGGTGGATTAAAAACTGTGTTAGACACAGCTAGTATCCCATTGATTGGGATCCCAGGGACTTATAGCTACCCTGCCACCTGTTAAAGGGATGGCTGACTTAAAACTGTGTTAGACACAGCTAGTACCCCAGAGACTTAAAGCTACCCTGCCACCCGTTAAAGAGCTGGTGGATTAAAAACTGTGTTAGACACAGCTCGTGTCCCATTCATTGGGATCCCAGAGACTTATAGCTACCCTGCCACCAGTTAAAGGGCTGGCTGACTTAAAACTGTGTTAGACACAGCGCGTGTCCCATTCATTGGGATCACAGGGACTTATAGCTACCCTGCCACCTGTTAAAGGGCTGGCTGACTTAAAACTGTGTTAGACACAGCTAGAGTCCCATTCATTGGGATCCCAGGGACATATAGCTACCCTGCCACCTGTTAAAGGGATGGCTGACTTAAAACTGTGTTAGACACAGCTAGTATCCCATTCATTGGGATCCCAGGGACATATAGCTACCATGCCAACCGTTAAAGGGCTGGTGGATTAAAAACTGTGTTAGACACAGCTAGTATCCCTTTCATTGGGGACCCAGGGACTTATAGCTACCCTGCCACCCGTTAAAGGGCTGGTGGATTAAAAACTGTGTTAGACACAGCTCGTGTCCCATTCATTGGGATCCCAGAGACTTATAGCTACCCTGCCACCCGTTAAAGGGCTGGCTGACTTAAAACTGTGTTAGACACAGCGCGTGTCCCATTCATTGGGATCACAGGGACTTATAGCTACCCTGCCACCTGTTAAAGGGCTGGCTGACTTAAAACTGTGTTAGACACAGCTAGTATCCCATTCATTGGGATCCCAGGGACATATAGCTACCCTGCCACCTGTTAAAGGGATGGCTGACTTAAAACTGTGTTAGACACAGCTAGTACCCCAGAGAATTAAAGCTAACCTGCCACCCGTTAAAGGGCTGGTGGATTAAAAACTGTGTTAGACACAGCTCGTGTCCCATTCTTTGGGATCCCGGAGACTTATAGCTACCCTGCCACCCGTTAAAGGGCTGGCTGACTTAAAACTGTGTTAGACACAGCTAGAGTCACATTCATTGGGATCACAGGAACTTATAGCTACCCTGCCACCTGTTAAAGGGCTGGCTGACTTAAAACTGTGTTAGACACAGCTAGTATCCCATTCATTGGGATCCCAGGGACATATAGCTACCATGCCAACCGTTAAAGGGCTGGTGGATTAAAAACTGTGTTAGACACAGCTAGTATCCCATTCATTGGGGACCCAGGGACTTATAGCTACCCTGCCACCCGTTAAAGGGCTGGTGGATTAAAAACTGTGTTAGACACAGCTAGTATCCCATTGATTGGGATCCCAGGGACTTATAGCTACCCTGCCACCTGTTAAAGGGATGGCTGACTTAAAACGGTGTTAGACACAGCTAGTACCCCAGAGACTTAAAGCTACCCTGCCACCCGTTAAAGGGCTGGCTGACTTAAAACTGTGTTAGACACAGCGCGTGTCCCATTCATTGGGATCACAGGGACTTATAGCTACCCTGCCACCTGTTAAAGGGCTGGCTGACTTAAAACTGTGTTAGACACAGCTAGTATCCCATTCTTTGGGATCCCAGGGACATATAGCTACCCTGCCACCCGTTAAAGGGATGGCTGACTTAAAACTGTGTTAGACACAGCTAGTACCCCAGAGACTTAAAGCTAACCTGCCACCCGTTAAAGGGCTGGTGGATTAAAAACTGTGTTAGACACAGCTCGTGTCCCATTCATTGGGGACCCAGGGACTTATAGCTACCCTGCCACCCGTTAAAGGGCTGGTGGATTAAAAACTGTGTTAGACACAGCTAGTATCCCATTCATTTGGATCCCAGGGACTTATAGCTACCCTGCCACCTGTTAAAGGGCTGGCTGACTTAAAACTGTGTTAGACACAGCTCGTATCCCATTCATTGGGATCCCAGGGACATATAGCTACCCTGCCACCCGTTAAAGGGATGGCTTACTTAAAACTGTGTTAGATACAGCTAGTACCCCAGAGACTTAAAGCAAACCTGCCACCCGTTAAAGGGCTGTTGGATTAAAAACTGTGTTAGACACAGCTAGTATCCCATTCATTGGGGACCCAGGGACTTATAGCTACCCTGCCACCCGTTAAAGGGCTGGTGGATTAAAAACTGTGTTAGACACAGCTAGTATCCCATTCATTGGGGACCCAGGGACTTATAGCTACCCTGCCACCTGTTAAAGGGATGGCTGACTTAAAACTGTGTTAGACACAGCTAGTACCCCAGAGACTTATAGCTACCCTGCCACCCGTTAAAGGGCTGGTGGATTAAAAACTGTGTTAGACACAGCTAGTATCCCATTCATTGGGATCCCAGGGACATATAGCTACCCTGCCACCCGTTAAAGGCCTGGTGGATTAAAAACTGTGTTAGACACAGCTAGTATCCCATTGATTGGGATGCCAGGGACTTATAGCTACCTTGCCACCTGTTAATTGGCTGGCTGATTTAAAACTGTGTTAGACACAGCGCGTGTCCCATTCATTGGGATCCCAGAGACTTATAGCTACCCTGCCACCCGTTAAAGGGCTGGCTTTCTTAAAATGTGTTAGACACAGCGCGTGTCCCATTCATTGGGATCACAGGGACTTATAGCTACCCTGCCACCTGTTAAAGGGCTGGCTGACTTAAAACTGTGTTAGACACAGCTAGTATCCCATTGATTGGGATGCCAGGGACTTATAGCTACCCTGCCACCTGTTAAAGGGCTTGCTGATTTAAAACTGTTTTAGACACAGCTAGAGTCCCATTCATTGGGGACCCAGGGACTTATAGCTACCCTGCCACCCGTTAAAGGGCTGGTGGATTAAAAACTGTGTTAGACACAGCTAGTATCCCATTGATTGGGATCCCAGGGACTTATAGCTACCCTGCCACCTGTTAAAGGGCTGGCTGACTTAAAACTGTGTTAGACACAGCTAGTACCCCAGAGACTTAAAGCTACCCTGCCACCCGTTAAAGGGCTGGTGGATTAAAAACTGTGTTAGAAACAGCTAGTATCCCATTCATTGGGGACCCAGGGACTTATAGCTACCCTGCCACCGTTAATGGGCTGGTGGATTAAAAACTGTGTTAGACACAGCTAGTATCCCATTCATTGGGGACCCAGGGACTTATAGCTACCCTGCCACCCGTTAAAGGGCTGGCTGACTTAAAACTGTGTTAGACACAGCTAGAGTCCCATTTATTGGGATCACAGGAACTTATAGCTACCCTGCCACCTGTTAAAGGGCTGGCTGACTTAAAACTGTGTTAGACACAGCTAGTATCCCATTCATTGGGATCCCAGGGACATATAGCTACCCTGCCACCCGTTAAAGGCCTGGTGGATTTAAAACTGTTTTAGACACAGCTAGTATCCCATTGATTGGGATCCCAGGGACTTATAGCTACCCTGCCACCTGTTAAAGGGCTGGCTGACTTAAAACTGTGTTAGACACAGCTAGTACCCCAGAGAGTTAAAGCTACCCTGCCACCCGTTAAAGGGCTGGTGGATTAAAAACTGTGTTAGACACAGCTAGTATCCCATTGATTGGGATGCCAGGGACTTATAGCTACCTTGCCACCTGTTAATTGGCTGGCTGATTTAAAACTGTGTTAGACACAGCTAGAGTCCCATTCATTGGGGACCCAGGGACTTATAGCTACCCTGCCACGTGTTAAAGGGCTGGTGGATTAAAAACTGTGTTAGACACAGCTAGTATCCCATTCATTGGGGACCCAGGGACTTATAGCTACCCTGCCACCCGTTAAAGGGCTGGTGGATTAAAAACTGTGTTAGACACAGCTAGTATCCCATTGATTGGGATCCCAGGGACTTATAGCTACCCTGCCACCTGTTAAAGGGCTGGCTGACTTAAAACTGTGTTAGACACAGCTAGTACCCCAGAGACTTAAAGCTACCCTGCCACCCGTTAAAGGGCAGGTGGATTAAAAACTGTGTTAGACACAGCTAGTATCCCATTCATTGGGATCCCAGAGACTTATAGCTACCCTGCCACCTGTTAAAGGGCTGGCTGACTTAAAACTGTGTTAGACACAGCTAGTATCCCATTCATTGGGATCTTTGGGACATATAGCTACCCTGCCACCCGTTAAAGGGCTGGTGGATTAAAAACTGTTAGACACAGCTAGTACCCCAGAGATTTAAAGCTACCCTGCCACCCGTGAAAGAGCTGGTGGATTAAAAACAGTGTTAGACACAGCTAGTATCCCATTGATTGGGATGCCAGGGACTTATAGCTACGCTGCCACCTGTTAAAGGGCTGGCTGATTTAAAACTGTGTTAGACACAGAGCGTGTCCCATTCATTGGGATCCCAGAGACTTATAGCTACCTGCCACCCGTTAAAGGGCTGGTGGATTAAAAACTGTATTAGACACAGCTAGTATCCCATTCATTGGGATCCCAGGGACTTATAACTACCCTGCCACCTGTTAAAGGGATGGCTGACTTAAAACTGTGTTAGACACAGCTAGTACCCCAGAGACTTAAAGCTAACCTGCCACCTGTTAAAGGGCTGGTGGATTAAAAACTGTGTTAGACACAGCTCGTGTCCCATTCTTTGGGATCCCAGAGACTTATAGCTACCCTGCCACCCGTTAAAGGGCTGGCTGACTTAAAACTGTGTTAGACACAGCTAGAGTCCCATTCATTGTGATCACAGGAACTTATAGCTACCCTGCCACCTGTTAAAGGGCTGGCTGACTTAAAACTGTGTTAGACACAGCTAGTATTCCATTCATTGGGATCCCAGGGACATATAGCTACCCTACCACCCGTTAAAGGGCTGGTGGATTAAAAACTGTGTTAGACACAGCTAGTACTCCAGAGACTTAAAGCTAACCTGCCACCCGTTAAAGGGCTGGTGGATTAAAAACTGTGTTAGACACAGCTAGTATCCCATTCTTTGGGATCCCATAGACTTATAGCTACCCTGCCACCCGTTAAAGGGCTGGCTGACTTAAAACTGTGTTAGACACAGCTAGAGTCCCATTCATTGGGATCACAGGAACTTATAGCTACCCTGCCACCTGTTAAAGGGCTGGCTGACTTAAAACTGTGTTAGACACAGCTAGTATCCCATTCATTGGGATCCCAGGGACATATAGCTACCATGCCAACCGTTAAAGGGCTGGTGGATTAAAAACTGTGTTAGACACAGCTAGTATCCCATTCATTGGGGACCCAGGGACTTATAGCTACCCAGCCACCCGTTAAAGGGCTGGTGGATTAAAAACTGTGTTAGACACAGCTAGTATCCCATTGATTGGGATCCCAGGGACTTATAGCTACCCTGCCACCTGTTAAAGGGATGGCTGACTTAAAACTGTGTTAGACACAGCTAGTACCCCAGAGACTTAAAGCTACCCTGCCACCCGTTAAAGAGCTGGTGGATTAAAAACAGTGTTAGACACAGCTAGTATCCCATTGATTGGGATGCCAGGGACTTATAGCTACCCTGCCACCTGTTAAAGGGCTGGCTGATTTAAAACTGTGTTAGACACAGCGCGTGTCCCATTCATTGGGATCCCAGGGACTTATAGCTACCCTGCCACCTGTTAAAGGGCTGGCTGACTTAAAACTGTGTTAGACACAGCTAGTACCCCAGAGACTTAAAGCTAACCTGCCACCCGTTAAAGGGCTGGTGGATTAAAAACTGTGTTAGACACAGCTCGTGTCCCGTTCTTTGGGATCCCAGAGACTTATAGCTACCCTGCCACCCGTTAAAGGGCTGGCTGACTTAAAACTGTGTTAGACACAGCTAGAGTCCCATTTATTGGGATCACAGGAACTTATAGCTACCCTGCCACCTGTTAAAGGGCTGGCTGACTTAAAACTGTGTTAGACACAGCTAGTATCCCATTCATTGGGATCCCAGGGACATATAGCTACCATGCCAACCGTTAAAGGGCTGGTGGATTAAAAACTGTGTTAGACACAGCTAGTATCCCATTCATTGGGGACCCATGGACTTATAGCTACCCTGCCACCCGTTAAAAGGATGGCTGACTTAAAACTGTGTTAGACACAGCTAGTAACCCAGAGACTTAAAGCTACCCAGCCACCTGTTAATTGGCTGGCTGATTTAAAACTGTGTTAGACACAGCGCGTGTCCCATTCATTGGGATCCCAGAGACTTATAGCTACCCTGCCACCCGTTAAAGGGCTGGCTGACTTAAAACTGTGTTAGACACAACTAGAGTCCCATTCATTGGGATCACAGGGACTTATAGCTACCCTGCCACCTGTTAAAGGGCTGGTGGATTAAAAACTGTGTTAGACACAGCTAGTATCCCATTCATTGGGGACCCAGGGACTTATAGCTACCCTGCCACCCGTTAAAGGGCTGGTGGATTAAAAACTGTGTTAGACACAGCTAGTATCCCATTGATTGGGATCCCAGGGACTTATAGCTACCCTGCCACCTGTTAAAGGGATGGCTGACTTAAAACTGTGTTAGACACAGCTAGTACCCCAGAGACTTAAAGCTACCCTGCCACCCGTTAAAGGGCTGGTGGATGGAAAACTGTGTTAGACACAGCTCATGTCCCATTCTTTGGGATCCCAAAGACTTATAGCTACCCTGCCACCCGTTAAAGGGCTGGCTGACTTAAAACTGTGTTAGACACAGCTAGAGTCCCATTTATTGGGATCACAGGAACTTATAGCTACCATGCAACCTGTTAAAGGGCTGGCTGACTTAAAACTGTGTTAGACACAGCTAGTACCCCAGAGACTTAAAGCTACCCTGCCACCCGTTAAAGGGCTGGTGGATTAAAAACTGTGTTAGACACAGCTAGTATCCCATTCATTGGGATCCCAGAGACTTATAGCTACCTGCCACCTGTTAAAGGGCTGGCTGACTTAAAACTATGTTAGACACAGCTAGTGTCTCATTCATTGGGATCCCAGGGACTTATAGCTACCCTGTCAACTGTTAAAGGGATGGCTGACTTAAAACTGTGTTAGACACAGCTAGTACCCCAGAGACTTAAAGCTAACCTGCCACCCGTTAAAGGGCTGGTGGATTAAAAACTGTGTTAGACACAGCTCGTGTCCCATTCTTTGGGATCCCAGAGACTTATAGCTACCCTGCCACCTGTTAAAGGGCTGGCTGACTTAAAACTGTGTTAGACACAGCTAGTATCCCATTCATTGGTATCCCAGGGACATATAGCTACCCTGCCACCCGTTAAAGGGCTGGTGGATTAAAAACTGTGTTAGACACAGCTAGTACCCCAGAGACTTAAAGCTACCCTGCCACCCGTTAAAGAGCTGGTGGATTAAAAACAGTGTTAGACACAGCTAGTATCCCATTGATTGGGATGCCAGGGACTTATAGCTACGCTGCCACCAGTTAAAGGGCTGGCTGATTTAAAACTGTGTTAGACACAGCTAGAATCCCATTCATTGGGATCCCAGGGACTTATAACTACCCTGCCACCTGTTAAAGGGATGGCTGACTTAAAACTGTGTTAGACACAGCTAGTACCCCAGAGACTTAAAGCTAACCTGCCACCCGTTAAAGGGCTGGTGGATTAAAAACTGTGTTAGACACAGCTCGTGTCCCATTCTTTGGGATCCCAGAGACTTATAGCTACCCTGCCACCCGTTAAAGGGCTGGCTGACTTAAAACTGTGTTAGACACAGCTAGAGTCCCATTCATTGGGATCATAGGAACTTATAGCTACCCTGCCACCTGTTAAAGGGCTGGCTGACTTAAAACTGTGTTAGACACAGCTAGTATTCCATTCATTGGGATCCCATGGACATATAGCTACCCTGCCACCCGTTAAAGGGCTGGTGGATTAAAAACTGTGTTAGACACAGCTAGTACCCCAGAGACTTAAAGCTAACCTGCCACCCGTTAAAGGGCTGGTGGATTAAAAACTGTGTTAGACACAGCTAGTATCCCATTCTTTGGGATCCCATAGACTTATAGCTACCCTGCCACCCGTTAAAGGGCTGGCTGACTTAAAACTGTGTTAGACACAGCTAGAGTCCCATTCATTGGGATCACAGGAACTTATAGCTACCCTGCCACCTGTTAAAGGGCTGGCTGACTTAAAACTGTGTTAGACACAGCTAGTATCCCATTCATTGGGATCCCAGGGACATATAGCTACCATGCCAACCGTTAAAGGGCTGGTGGAATAAAAACTGTGTTAGACAAAGCTAGTATCCCATTCATTGGGGACCCAGGGACTTATAGCTACCCAGCCACCCGTTAAAGGGCTGGTGGATTAAAAACTGTGTTAGACACAGCTAGTATCCCATTGATTGGGATCCCAGGGACTTATAGCTACCCTGCCACCTGTTAAAGGGATGGCTGACTTAAAACTCTGTTAGACACAGCTAGTACCCCAGAGACTTAAAGCTACCCTGCCACCCGTTAAAGAGCTGGTGGATTAAAAACAGTGTTAGACACAGCTAGTATCCCATTGATTGGGATGCCAGGGACTTATAGCTACCCTGCCACCTGTTAAAGGGCTGGCTGATTTAAAACTGTGTTAGACACAGCGCGTGTCCCATTCATTGGGATCCCAGAGACTTATAGCTACCTGCCACCTGTTAAAGGGCTGGCTGACTTAAAACTATGTTAGACACAGCTAGTGTCTCATTCATTGGGATCCCAGGGACTTATAGCTACCCTGCCACCTGTTAAAGGGCTGGCTGACTTAAAACTGTGTTAGACACAGCTAGTACCCCAGAAACTTAAAGCTAACCTGCCACCCGTTAAAGGGCTGGTGGATTAAAAACTGTGTTAGACACAGCTCGTGTCCCATTCTTTGGGATCCCAGAGACTTATAGCTACCCTGCCACCCGTTAAAGGGCTGGCTGACTTAAAACTGTGTTAGACACAGCTAGAGTCCCATTTATTGGGATCACAGGAACTTATAGCTACCCTGCCACCTGTTAAAGGGCTGGCTGACTTAAAACTGTGTTAGACACAGCTAGTATCCCATTCATTGGGATCCCAGGGACATATAGCTACCATGCCAACCGTTAAAGGGCTGGTGGATTAAAAACTGTGTAAGACACAGCTAGTATCCCATTCATTGGGGACCCAGGGACTTATAGCTACCCTGCCACCCGTTAAAGGGCTGGTGGATTAAAAACTGTGTTAGACACAGCTAGTATCCCATTGATCGGGTGCCAGGGACTTATAGCTACCCTGCCACCTGTTAATTGGCTGGCTGATTTAAAACTGTGTTAGACACAGCTTGTGTCCCATTCATTGGGATCCCAGAGACTTATAGCTACCCTGCCACCCGTTAAAGGGCTGGCTGACTTAAAAGTGTGTTAGACACAGCGCGTGTCCCATTCATTGGGATCACAGGGACTTATAGCTACCCTGCCACCTGTTAAAGGGCTGGCTGACTTAAAACTGTGTTAGACACAGCTAGTATCCCATTCATTGGGATCCCAGGGACATATAGCTACCCTGCCACCCATTAAAGGGATGGCTGACTTAAAACTGTGTTAGACACAGCTAGTACCCCAGAGACTTAAAGCTAACCTGCCACCCGTTAAAGAGCTGATGGATTAAAAACAGTGTTAGACACAGCTAGTATCCCATTGATTGGGATGCCAGGGACTTATAGCTACGCTGCCACCAGTTAAAGGGCTGGCTGATTTAAAACTGTGTTAGACACAGCTAGAATCCCATTCATTGGGATCCCAGGGACTTATAACTACCCTGCCACCTGTTAAAGGGATGGCTGACTTAAAACTGTGTTAGACACAGCTAGTACCCCAGAGACTTAAAGCTAACCTGCCACCCGTTAAAGGGCTGGTGGATTAAAAACTGTGTTAGACACAGCTCGTGTCCCATTCTTTGGGATCCCAGAGACTTATAGCTACCCTGACACCCGTTAAAGGGCTGGCTGACTTAAAACTGTGTTAGACACAGCTAGAGTCCCATTCATTGGGATCACAGGAACTTATAGCTACCCTGCCACCTGTTAAAGGGCTGGCTGACTTAAAACTGTGTTAGACACAGCTAGTATTCCATTCATTGGGATCCCAGGGACATATAGCTACCCTGCCACCCGTTAAAGGGCTGGTGGATTAAAAACTGTGTTAGACACAGCTAGTACTCCAGAGACTTAAAGCTAACCTGCCACCCGTTAAAGGGCTGGTGGATTAAAAACTGTGTTAGACACAGCTAGTATCCCATTCTTTGGGATCCCATAGACTTATAGCTACCCTGCCACCCGTTAAAGGGCTGGCTGACTTAAAACTGTGTTAGACACAGCTAGAGTCCCATTCGTTGGGATCACAGGAACTTATAGCTACCCTGCCACCTGTTAAAGGGCTGGCTGACTTAAAACTGTGTTAGACACAGCTAGTATCCCATTCATTGGGATCCCAGGGACATATAGCTACCATGCCAACCGTTAAAGGGCTGGTGGATTAAAAACTGTGTGAGACACAGCTAGTATCCCATTCATTGGGGACCCAGGGACTTATAGCTACCCAGCCACCCGTTAAAGGGCTGGTGGATTAAAAACTGTGTTAGACACAGCTAGTATCCCATTGATTGGGATCCCAGGGACTTATAGCTACCCTGCCACCTGTTAAAGGGATGGCTGACTTAAAACTGTGTTAGACACAGCTAGTACCCCAGAGACTTAAAGCTACCCTGCCACCCGTTAAAGAGCTGGTGGATTAAAAACAGTGTTAGACACAGCTAGTATCCCATTGATTGGGATGCCAGGGACTTATAGCTACCCTGCCACCTGTTAAAGGGCTGGCTGATTTAAAACTGTGTTAGACACAGCGCGTGTCCCATTCATTGGGATCCCAGGGACTTATAGCTACCCTGCCACCTGTTAAAGGGCTGGCTGACTTAAAACTGTGTTAGACACAGCTAGTACCCCAGAGACTTAAAGCTAACCTGCCACCCGTTAAAGGGCTGGTGGATTAAAAACTGTGTTAGACACAGCTCGTGTCCCGTTCTTTGGGATCCCAGAGACTTATAGCTACCCTGCCACCCGTTAAAGGGCTGGCTGACTTAAAACTGTGTTAGACACAGCTAGAGTCCCATTTATTGGGATCACAGGAACTTATAGCTACCCTGCCACCTGTTAAAGGGCTGGCTGACTTAAAACTGTGTTAGACACAGCTAGTATCCCATTCATTGGGATCCCAGGGACATATAGCTACCATGCCAACCGTTAAAGGGCTGGTGGATTAAAAACTGTGTTAGACACAGCTAGTATCCCATTCATTGGGGACCCATGGACTTATAGCTACCCTGCCACCCGTTAAAAGGATGGCTGACTTAAAACTGTGTTAGACACAGCTAGTACCCCAGAGACTTAAAGCTACCCAGCCACCTGTTAATTGGCTGGCTGATTTAAAACTGTGTTAGACACAGCGCGTGTCCCATTCATTGGGATCCCAGAGACTTATAGCTACCCTGCCACCCGTTAAAGGGCTGGCTGACTTAAAACTGTGTTAGACACAACTAGAGTCCCATTCATTGGGATCACAGGGACTTATAGCTACCCTGCCACCTGTTCAAGGGCTGGTGGATTAAAAACTGTGTTAGACACAGCTAGTATCCCATTCATTGGGGACCCAGGGACTTATAGCTACCCTGCCACCCGTTAAAGGGCTGGTGGATTAAAAACTGTGTTAGACACAGCTAGTATCCCATTGATTGGGATCCCAGGGACTTATAGCTACCCTGCCACCTGTTAAAGGGATGGCTGACTTAAAACTGTGTTAGACACAGCTAGTACCCCAGAGACTTAAAGCTACCCTGCCACCCGTTAAAGGGCTGGTGGATGGAAAACTGTGTTAGACACAGCTCATGTCCCATTCTTTGGGATCCCAAAGACTTATAGCTACCCTGCCACCCGTTAAAGGGCTGGCTGACTTAAAACTGTGTTAGACACAGCTAGAGTCCCATTTATTGGGATCACAGGAACTTATAGCTACCATGCAACCTGTTAAAGGGCTGGCTGACTTAAAACTGTGTTAGACACAGCTAGTACCCCAGAGACTTAAAGCTACCCTGCCACCCGTTAAAGGGCTGGTGGATTAAAAACTGTGTTAGACACAGCTAGTATCCCATTCATTGGGATCCCAGAGACTTATAGCTACCTGCCACCTGTTAAAGGGCTGGCTGACTTAAAACTATGTTAGACACAGCTAGTGTCTCATTCATTGGGATCCCAGGGACTTATAGCTACCCTGTCAACTGTTAAAGGGATGGCTGACTTAAAACTGTGTTAGACACAGCTAGTACCCCAGAGACTTAAAGCTAACCTGCCACCCGTTAAAGGGCTGGTGGATTAAAAACTGTGTTAGACACAGCTCGTGTCCCATTCTTTGGGATCCCAGAGACTTATAGCTACCCTGCCACCTGTTAAAGGGCTGGCTGACTTAAAACTGTGTTAGACACAGCTAGTATCCCATTCATTGGTATCCCAGGGACATATAGCTACCCTGCCACCCGTTAAAGGGCTGGTGGATTAAAAACTGTGTTAGACACAGCTAGTACCCCAGAGACTTAAAGCTACCCTGCCACCCGTTAAAGAGCTGGTGGATTAAAAACAGTGTTAGACACAGCTAGTATCCCATTGATTGGGATGCCAGGGACTTATAGCTACGCTGCCACCAGTTAAAGGGCTGGCTGATTTAAAACTGTGTTAGACACAGCTAGAATCCCATTCATTGGGATCCCAGGGACTTATAACTACCCTGCCACCTGTTAAAGGGATGGCTGACTTAAAACTGTGTTAGACACAGCTAGTACCCCAGAGACTTAAAGCTAACCTGCCACCCGTTAAAGGGCTGGTGGATTAAAAACTGTGTTAGACACAGCTCGTGTCCCATTCTTTGGGATCCCAGAGACTTATAGCTACCCTGCCACCCGTTAAAGGGCTGGCTGACTTAAAACTGTGTTAGACACAGCTAGAGTCCCATTCATTGGGATCATAGGAACTTATAGCTACCCTGCCACCTGTTAAAGGGCTGGCTGACTTAAAACTGTGTTAGACACAGCTAGTATTCCATTCATTGGGATCCCAGGGACATATAGCTACCCTGCCACCCGTTAAAGGGCTGGTGGATTAAAAACTGTGTTAGACACAGCTAGTACCCCAGAGACTTAAAGCTAACCTGCCACCCGTTAAAGGGCTGGTGGATTAAAAACTGTGTTAGACACAGCTAGTATCCCATTCTTTGGGATCCCAGAGACTTATAGCTACCCTGCCACCCGTTAAAGGGCTGGCTGACTTAAAACTGTGTTAGACACAGCTAGAGTCCCATTCATTGGGATCACAGGAACTTATAGCTACCCTGCCACCTGTTAAAGGGCTGGCTGACTTAAAACTGTGTTAGACACAGCTAGTATCCCATTCATTGGGATCCCAGGGACATATAGCTACCATGCCAACCGTTAAAGGGCTGGTGGAATAAAAACTGTGTTAGACAAAGCTAGTATCCCATTCATTGGGGACCCAGGGACTTATAGCTACCCAGCCACCCGTTAAAGGGCTGGTGGATTAAAAACTGTGTTAGACACAGCTAGTATCCCATTGATTGGGATCCCAGGGACTTATAGCTACCCTGCCACCTGTTAAAGGGATGGCTGACTTAAAACTGTGTTAGACACAGCTAGTACCCCAGAGACTTAAAGCTACCCTGCCACCCGTTAAAGAGCTGGTGGATTAAAAACAGTGTTAGACACAGCTAGTATCCCATTGATTGGGATGCCAGGGACTTATAGCTACCCTGCCACCTGTTAAAGGGCTGGCTGATTTAAAACTGTGTTAGACACAGCGCGTGTCCCATTCATTGGGATCCCAGAGACTTATAGCTACCTGCCACCTGTTAAAGGGCTGGCTGACTTAAAACTATGTTAGACACAGCTAGTGTCTCATTCATTGGGATCCCAGGGACTTATAGCTACACTGCCACCTGTTAAAGGGCTGGCTGACTTAAAACTGTGTTAGACACAGCTAGTACCCCAGAAACTTAAAGCTAACCTGCCACCCGTTAAAGGGCTGGTGGATTAAAAACTGTGTTAGACACAGCTCGTGTCCCATTCTTTGGGATCCCAGAGACTTATAGCTACCCTGCCACCCGTTAAAGGGCTGGCTGACTTAAAACTGTGTTAGACACAGCTAGAGTCCCATTTATTGGGATCACAGGAACTTATAGCTACCCTGCCACCTGTTAAAGGGCTGGCTGACTTAAAACTGTGTTAGACACAGCTAGTATCCCATTCATTGGGATCCCAGGGACATATAGCTACCATGCCAACCGTTAAAGGGCTGGTGGATTAAAAACTGTGTAAGACACAGCTAGTATCCCATTCATTGGGGACCCAGGGACTTATAGCTACCCTGCCACCCGTTAAAGGGCTGGTGGATTAAAAACTGTGTTAGACACAGCTAGTATCCCATTGATCGGGTGCCAGGGACTTATAGCTACCCTGCCACCTGTTAATTGGCTGGCTGATTTAAAACTGTGTTAGACACAGCTTGTGTCCCATTCATTGGGATCCCAGAGACTTATAGCTACCCTGCCACCCGTTAAAGGGCTGGCTGACTTAAAAGTGTGTTAGACACAGCGCGTGTCCCATTCATTGGGATCACAGGGACTTATAGCTACCCTGCCACCTGTTAAAGGGCTGGCTGACTTAAAACTGTGTTAGACACAGCTAGTATCCCATTCATTGGGATCCCAGGGACATATAGCTACCCTGCCACCCATTAAAGGGATGGCTGACTTAAAACTGTGTTAGACACAGCTAGTACCCCAGAGACTTAAAGCTAACCTGCCACCCGTTAAAGAGCTGATGGATTAAAAACAGTGTTAGACACAGCTAGTATCCCATTGATTGGGATGCCAGGGACTTATAGCTACGCTGCCACCAGTTAAAGGGCTGGCTGATTTAAAACTGTGTTAGACACAGCTAGAATCCCATTCATTGGGATCCCAGGGACTTATAACTACCCTGCCACCTGTTAAAGGGATGGCTGACTTAAAACTGTGTTAGACACAGCTAGTACCCCAGAGACTTAAAGCTAACCTGCCACCCGTTAAAGGGCTGGTGGATTAAAAACTGTGTTAGACACAGCTCGTGTCCCATTCTTTGGGATCCCAGAGACTTATAGCTACCCTGACACCCGTTAAAGGGCTGGCTGACTTAAAACTGTGTTAGACACAGCTAGAGTCCCATTCATTGGGATCACAGGAACTTATAGCTACCCTGCCACCTGTTAAAGGGCTGGCTGACTTAAAACTGTGTTAGACACAGCTAGTATTCCATTCATTGGGATCCCAGGGACATATAGCTACCCTGCCACCCGTTAAAGGGCTGGTGGATTAAAAACTGTGTTAGACACAGCTAGTACCCCAGAGACTTAAAGCTAACCTGCCACCCGTTAAAGGGCTGGTGGATTAAAAACTGTGTTAGACACAGCTAGTATCCCATTCTTTGGGATCCCAGAGACTTATACCTACCCTGCCACCCGTTAAAGGGCTGGCTGACTTAAAACTGTGTTAGACACAGCTAGTATCCCATTCATTGGGATCCCAGGGACATATAGCTACCATGCCAACCGTTAAAGGGCTGGTGGATTAAAAACTGTGTTAGACACAGCTAGTATCCCATTCATTGGGGACCCAGGGACTTATAGCTACCCAGCCACCCGTTAAAGGGCTGGTGGATTAAAAACTGTGTTAGACACAGCTAGTATCCCATTGATTGGGATCCCAGGGACTTATAGCTACCCTGCCACCTGTTAAAGGGATGGCTGACTTAAAACTGTGTTAGACACAGCTAGTACCCCAGAGACTTAAAGCTACCCTGCCACCCGTTAAAGAGCTGGTGGATTAAAAACAGTGTTAGACACAGCTAGTATCCCATTGATTGGGATGCCAGGGACTTATAGCTACCCTGCCACCTGTTAAAGGGCTGGCTGATTTAAAACTGTGTTAGACACAGCGCGTGTCCCATTCATTGGGATCCCAGAGACTTATAGCTACCTGCTACCTGTTAAAGGGCTGGCTGACTTAAAACTATGTTAGACACAGCTAGTGTCTCATTCATTGGGATCCCAGGGACTTATAGCTACACTGCCACCTGTTAAAGGGATGGCTGACTTAAAACTGTGTTAGACACAGCTAGTACCCCAGAGACTTAAAGCTAACCTGCCACCCGTTAAAGGGCTGGTGGATTTAAAACTGTGTTAGACACAGCTCGTGTCCCATTCTTTGGGATCCCAGAGACTTATAGCTACCCTGCCACCTGTTAAAGGGCTGGCTGACTTAAAACTGTGTTAGACACAGCTAGTATCCCATTCATTGGGATCCCAGGGACATATAGCTACCCTGTCACCCGTTAAAGGGCTGGTGGATTAAAAACTGTGTTAGACACAGCTAGTACCCCAGAGACTTAAAGCTACCCTGCCACCCGTTAAAGAGCTGGTGGATTAAAAACAGTGTTAGACACAGCTAGTATCCCATTGATTGGGATGCCAGGGACTTATAGCTACGTTGCCACCTGTTAAAGGCCTGGCTGATTTAAAACTGTGTTAGACACAGTGCGTGTCCTATTCATTGGGATCCCAGAGACTTATAGCTACCTGCCACACGTTAAAGGGCTGGTGGATTAAAAACTGTGTTAGACACAGCTAGTATCCCATTTATTGGGATCCCTGGGACTTATAACTACCCTGCCACCTGTTAAAGGGATGGCTGACTTAAAACTGTGTTAGACACAGCTAGTACCCCAGAGACTTAAAGCTAACCTGCCACCCGTTAAAGGGCTGGTGGATTAAAAACTGTGTTAGACACAGCTAGTACCCCAGAGACTTATAGCTACCCTGACACCCGTTAAAGGGCTGGCTGACTTAAAACTGTGTTAGACACAGCTAGAGTCCCATTCATTGGGATCACAGGAACTTATAGCTACCCTGCCACCTGTTAAAGGGCTGGCTGACTTAAAACTGTGTTAGACACAGCTAGTATCCCATTGATTGGGATCCCAGGGACATATAGCTACCATGCCAACCGTTAAAGGACTGGTGGATTAGAAACTGTGTTAGACACAGCTAGTATCCCATTGATTGGGTGCCAGGGACTTATAGCTACCCTGCCACCTGTTAATTGGCTGGCTGATTTAAAACTGTGTTAGACACAGCTCGTGTCTCATTCATTGGGATCACAGGAACTTATAGCTACCCTGCCACCCGTTAAAGGGCTGGCTGACTTAAAAGTGTGTTAGACACAGCGCGTGTCCCATTCATTGGGATCACAGGGACTTATAGCTACCCTGCCACCTGTTAAAGGGCTGGCTGACTTAAAACTGTGTTAGACACAGCTAGTATCCCATTCATTGGGATCCCAGGGACATATAGCTACCCTGCCACCCATTAAAGGGATGGCTGACTTAAAACTGTGTTAGACACAGCTAGTACCCCAGAGACTTAAAGCTAACCTGCCACCCGTTAAAGGGCTTGTGGATTAAAAACTGTGTTAGACACAGCTCGTGTCCCATTCTTTGGGATCCCAGAGACTTATAGCTACCCTGCCACCTGTTAATTGGCTGGCTGATTTAAAACTGTGTTAGACACAGCTCGTGTCCCATTCATTGGGATCCCAGAGACTTATAGCTACCCTGCCACCCGTTAAAGGGCTGGCTGACTTAAAAGTGTGTTAGACACAGCGCGTGTCCCATTCATTGGGATCACAGGGACTTATAGCTACCCTGCCACCTGTTAAAGGGCTGGCTGCCTTAAAACTGTGTTAGACACAGCTAGTATCCCATTCATTGGGATCCCAGGGACATATAGCTACCCTGCCACCCATTAAAGGGATGGCTGACTTAAAACTGTGTTAGACACAGCTAGTACCCCAGAGACTTAAAGCTAACCTGCCACCCGTTAAAGGGCTTGTGGATTAAAAACTGTGTTAGACACAGCTCGTGTCCCATTCTTTGGGATCCCAGAGACTTATAGCTACCCTGCCACCCGTTAAAGGGCTGGCTGACTTAAAACTGTGTTAGACACAGCTAGAGTCCCATTCATTGGGATCACAGGAACTTATAGCTACCCTGCCACCTGTTAAAGGGCTGGCTGACTTAAAACTGTGTTAGACACAGCTAGTATCACATTCATTGAGATCCCAGGGACATATAGCTACCATGCCAACCGTTAAAGGGCTGATGGATTAAAAACTGTGTTAGACACAGCTAGTATCCCATTCTTTGGGGACCCAGGGACTGATAGCTACCCTGCCACCCGTTAAAGGGCTGGTGGATTAAAAACTGTGTTAGACACAGCTAGTATCCCATTGATTGGGATCCCAGGGACTTATAGCTACCCTGCCACCTGTTAAAGGGATGGCTGACTTAGAACTGTGTTAGACACAGCTAGTACCCCAGAGACTTAAAGCTACCCTGCCACCCGTTAAAGAGCTGGTGGATTAAAAACAGTGTTAAACACAGCTAGTATCCCATTGATTGGGATGCCAGGGACTTATAGCTACCCTGCCACCTGTTAAAGGGCTGGCTGATTTAAAACTGTGTTAGACACAGCGCGTGACCCATTCATTGGGATCCCAGAGACTTATAGCTACCTGCCACCTGTTAAAGGGCTGGCTGACTTAAAACTATGTTTGACACAGCTAGTGTCCCATTCATTGGGATCCCAGGGACTTATAGCTACACTGCCACCTGTTAAAGGGATGGCTGACTTAAAACTGTGTTAGACACCGCTAGTACCCCAGAGACTTAAAGCTAACCTGCCACCCGTTAAAGGGCTGGTGGATTTAAAACTGTGTTAGACACAGCTCGTGTCCCATTCTTTTGTATCCCAGAGACTTATAGCTACCCTGCCACCTGTTAAAGGGCTGGCTGACTTAAAACTGTGTTAGACACAGCTAGTATCCCATTCATTGGGATCCCAGGGACATATAGCTACCCTGTCACCCGTTAAAGGGCTGGTGGATTAAAAACTGTGTTAGACACAGCTAGTACCCCAGAGACTTAAAGCTACCCTGCCACCCGTTAAAGAGCTGGTGGATTAAAAACAGTGTTAGACACAGCTAGTATCCCATTGATTGGGATGCCAGGGACTTATAGCTACGTTGCCACCTGTTAAAGGGCTGGCTGATTTAAAACTGTGTTAGACACAGTGCGTGTCCCATTCATTGGGATCCCAGAGACTTATAGCTACCTGCCACACGTTAAAGGGCTGGTGGATTAAAAACTGTGTTAGACACAGCTAGTATCCCATTTATTGGGATCCCTGGGACTTATAACTACCCTGCCACCTGTTAAAGGGATGGCTGACTTAAAACTGTGTTAGACACAGCTAGTACCCCAGAGACTTAAAGCTAACCTGCCACCCGTTAAAGGGCTGGTGGATTAAAAACTGTGTTAGACACAGCTCGTGTCCCATTCTTTGGGGTCCCAGAGACTTATAGCTACCCTGACACCCGTTAAAGGGCTGGCTGACTTAAAACTGTGTTAGACACAGCTAGAGTCCCATTCATTGGGATCACAGGAACTTATAGCTACCCTGCCACCTGTTAAAGGGCTGGCTGACTTAAAACTGTGTTAGACACAGCTAGTATCCCATTCATTGGGATCCCAGGGACATATAGCTACCATGCCAACCGTTAAAGGACTGGTGGATTAAAAACTGTGTTAGACACAGCTAGTATCCCATTCATTGGGGACCCAGGGACTTAAAGCTACCCTGCCACCCGTTAAAGGGCTGGTGGATTAAAAACTGTGTTAGACACAGCTAGTATCCCATTGATTGGGATCCCAGGGACTTATAGCTACCCTGCCACCTGTTAAAGGGATGGCTGACTTAAAACTGTGTTAGACACAGCTAGTACCCCAGAGACTTAAAGCTACCCTGCCACCCGTTAAGGAGCTGGTGGATTAAAAACTGTGTTAGACACAGCTCGTGTCCCATTCATTGGGATCCCAGAGACTTATAGCTACCCTGCCACCCGTTAAAGGGCTGGCTGACTTAAAACTGTGTTAGACACAGCGCGTGTCCCATTCATTGGGATCACAGGGACTTATAGCTACCCTGCCACCTGTTAAAGGGCTGACTGACTTAAAACTGTGTTAGACACAGCTAGTATCCCATTCATTGGGATCCCAGGGACATATAGCTACCCTGCCACCCGTTAAAGGGATAGCTGACTTAAAACTGTGTTAGACACAGCTAGTACCCCAGAGACTTAAAGCTAACCTGCCACCCGTTAAAGGGCTGGTGGATTAAAAACTGTGTTAGACACAGCTCGTGTCCCATTCTTTGGGATCCCAGAGACTTATAGCTACCCTGCCACCCGTTAAAGGGCTGGCTGACTTAAAACTGTGTTAGACACAGCTAGAGTCCCATTCATTGGGATCACAGGAACTTATAGCTACCCTGCCACCTGTTAAAGGGCTGGCTGACTTAAAACTGTGTTAGACACAGCTCGTGTCCCATTCTTTTGTATCCCAGAGACTTATAGCTACCCTGCCACCTGTTAAAGGGCTGGCTGACTTAAAACTGTGTTAGACACAGCTAGTATCCCATTCATTGGGATCCCAGGGACATATAGCTACCCTGTCACCCGTTAAAGGGCTGGTGGATTAAAAACTGTGTTAGACACAGCTAGTACCCCAGAGACTTAAAGCTACCCTGCCACCCGTTAAAGAGCTGGTGGATTAAAAACAGTGTTAGACACAGCTAGTATCCCATTGATTGGGATGCCAGGGACTTATAGCTACGTTGCCACCTGTTAAAGGGCTGGCTGATTTAAAACTGTGTTAGACACAGTGCGTGTCCCATTCATTGGGATCCCAGAGACTTATAGCTACCTGCCACACGTTAAAGGGCTGGTGGATTAAAAACTGTGTTAGACACAGCTAGTATCCCATTTATTGGGATCCCTGGGACTTATAACTACCCTGCCACCTGTTAAAGGGATGGCTGACTTAAAACTGTGTTAGACACAGCTAGTACCCCAGAGACTTAAAGCTAACCTGCCACCCGTTAAAGGGCTGGTGGATTAAAAACTGTGTTAGACACAGCTCGTGTCCCATTCTTTGGGGTCCCAGAGACTTATAGCTACCCTGACACCCGTTAAAGGGCTGGCTGACTTAAAACTGTGTTAGACACAGCTAGAGTCCCATTCATTGGGATCACAGGAACTTATAGCTACCCTGCCACCTGTTAAAGGGCTGGCTGACTTAAAACTGTGTTAGACACAGCTAGTATCCCATTCATTGGGATCCCAGGGACATATAGCTACCATGCCAACCGTTAAAGGACTGGTGGATTAAAAACTGTGTTAGACACAGCTAGTATCCCATTCATTGGGGACCCAGGGACTTAAAGCTACCCTGCCACCCGTTAAAGGGCTGGTGGATTAAAAACTGTGTTAGACACAGCTAGTATCCCATTGATTGGGATCCCAGGGACTTATAGCTACCCTGCCACCTGTTAAAGGGATGGCTGACTTAAAACTGTGTTAGACACAGCTAGTACCCCAGAGACTTAAAGCTACCCTGCCACCCGTTAAGGAGCTGGTGGATTAAAAACTGTGTTAGACACAGCTCGTGTCCCATTCATTGGGATCCCAGAGACTTATAGCTACCCTGCCACCCGTTAAAGGGCTGGCTGACTTAAAACTGTGTTAGACACAGCGCGTGTCCCATTCATTGGGATCACAGGGACTTATAGCTACCCTGCCACCTGTTAAAGGGCTGACTGACTTAAAACTGTGTTAGACACAGCTAGTATCCCATTCATTGGGATCCCAGGGACATATAGCTACCCTGCCACCCGTTAAAGGGATGGCTGACTTAAAACTGTGTTAGACACAGCTAGTACCCCAGAGACTTAAAGCTAACCTGCCACCCGTTAAAGGGCTGGTGGATTAAAAACTGTGTTAGACACAGCTCGTGTCCCATTCTTTGGGATCCCAGAGACTTATAGCTACCCTGCCACCCGTTAAAGGGCTGGTGGATTAAAAACTGTGTTAGACACAGCTCGTGTCCCATTCTTTGGGATTCCGGAGACTTATAGCTACCCTGCCACCCGTTAAAGGGCTGGCTGACTTAAAACTGTGTTAGACACAGCTAGAGTCACATTCATTGGGATCACAGGAACTTATAGCTACCCTGCCACCTGTTAAAGGGCTGGCTGACTTAAAACTGTGTTAGACACAGCTAGTATCCCATTCATTGGGATCCCAGGGACATATAGCTACCATGCCAACCGTTAAAGGGCTGGCTGACTTAAAACTGTGTTAGAAACAGCTAGTATCCCATTCATTGGGATCCCAGGGACATATAGCTACTCTGCCACCTGTTAAAGGGCTGGCTGACTTAAAACTGTGTTAGACACAGCTAGTTTCCCATTGATTGGGATGCCAGGGACTTATAGCTACCCTGCCACCTGTTAAAGGGCTGGCTGATTTAAAACTGTGTTAGACACAGCTAGAGTCCCATTCATTGGGGACCCAGGGACTTATAGCTACCCTGCCACCTGTTAAAGGGCTGGTGGATTAAAAACTGTGTTAGACACAGCTAGTATCCCATTCATTGGGGACCCAGGGACTTATAGCTACCCTGCCACCCGTTAAAGGGTTGGTGGATTAAAAACTGTGTTAGACACAGCTAGTATCCCATTGATTGGGATCCCAGGGACTTATAGCTACCCTGCCACCTGTTAAAGGGATGGCTGACTTAAAACTGTGTTAGACACAGCTAGTACCCCAGAGACTTAAAGCTACCCTGCCACCCGTTAAAGAGCTGGTGGATTAAAAACTGTGTTAGACACAGCTCGTGTCCCATTCATTGGGATCCCAGAGACTTATAGCTACCCTGCCACCAGTTAAAGGGCTGGCTGACTTAAAACTGTGTTAGACACAGCGCGTGTCCCATTCATTGGGATCACAGGGACTTATAGCTACCCTGCCACCTGTTAAAGGGCTGGCTGACTTAAAACTGTGTTAGACACAGCTAGAGTCCCATTCATTGGGATCCCAGGGACATATAGCTACCCTGCCACCTGTTAAAGGGATGGCTGACTTAAAACTGTGTTAGACACAGCTAGTATCCCATTCATTGGGATCCCAGGGACATATAGCTACCATGCCAACCGTTAAAGGGCTGGTGGATTAAAAACTGTGTTAGACACAGCTAGTATCCCTTTCATTGGGGACCCAGGGACTTATAGCTACCCTGCCACCCGTTAAAGGGCTGGTGGATTAAAAACTGTGTTAGACACAGCTCGTGTCCCATTCTTTGGGATCCCGGAGACTTATAGCTACCCTGCCACCCGTTAAAGGGCTGGCTGACTTAAAACTGTGTTAGACACAGCTAGTACCCCAGAGAATTAAAGCTAACCTGCCACCCGTTAAAGGGCTGGTGGATTAAAAACTGTGTTAGACACAGCTCGTGTCCCATTCTTTGGGATCCCGGAGACTTATAGCTACCCTGCCACCCGTTAAAGGGCTGGCTGACTTAAAACTGTGTTAGACACAGCTAGAGTCACATTCATTGGGATCACAGGAACTTATAGCTACCCTGCCACCTGTTAAAGGGCTGGCTGACTTAAAACTGTGTTAGACACAGCTAGTATCCCATTCATTGGGATCCCAGGGACATATAGCTACCATGCCAACCGTTAAAGGGCTGGTGGATTAAAAACTGTGTTAGACACAGCTAGTATCCCATTCATTGGGGACCCAGGGACTTATAGCTACCCTGCCACCCGTTAAAGGGCTGGTGGATTAAAAACTGTGTTAGACACAGCTAGTATCCCATTGATTGGGATCCCAGGGACTTATAGCTACCCTGCCACCTGTTAAAGGGATGGCTGACTTAAAACGGTGTTAGACACAGCTAGTACCCCAGAGACTTAAAGCTACCCTGCCACCCGTTAAAGGGCTGGCTGACTTAAAACTGTGTTAGACACAGCGCGTGTCCCATTCATTGGGATCACAGGGACTTATAGCTACCCTGCCACCTGTTAAAGGGCTGGCTGACTTAAAACTGTGTTAGACACAGCTAGTATCCCATTCTTTGGGATCCCAGGGACATATAGCTACCCTGCCACCCGTTAAAGGGATGGCTGACTTAAAACTGTGTTAGACACAGCTAGTACCCCAGAGACTTAAAGCTAACCTGCCACCCGTTAAAGGGCTGGTGGATTAAAAACTGTGTTAGACACAGCTCGTGTCCCATTCATTGGGGACCCAGGGACTTATAGCTACCCTGCCACCCGTTAAAGGGCTGGTGGATTAAAAACTGTGTTAGACACAGCTAGTATCCCATTCATTTGGATCCCAGGGACTTATAGCTACCCTGCCACCTGTTAAAGGGCTGGCTGACTTAAAACTGTGTTAGACACAGCTCGTATCCCATTCATTGGGATCCCAGGGACATATAGCTACCCTGCCACCCGTTAAAGGGATGGCTTACTTAAAACTGTGTTAGATACAGCTAGTACCCCAGAGACTTAAAGCAAACCTGCCACCCGTTAAAGGGCTGTTGGATTAAAAACTGTGTTAGACACAGCTAGTATCCCATTCATTGGGGACCCAGGGACTTATAGCTACCCTGCCACCCGTTAAAGGGCTGGTGGATTAAAAACTGTGTTAGACACAGCTAGTATCCCATTCATTGGGGACCCAGGGACTTATAGCTACCCTGCCACCTGTTAAAGGGATGGCTGACTTAAAACTGTGTTAGACACAGCTAGTACCCCAGAGACTTATAGCTACCCTGCCACCCGTTAAAGGGCTGGTGGATTAAAAACTGTGTTAGACACAGCTAGTATCCCATTCATTGGGATCCCAGGGACATATAGCTACCCTGCCACCCGTTAAAGGCCTGGTGGATTAAAAACTGTGTTAGACACAGCTAGTATCCCATTGATTGGGATGCCAGGGACTTATAGCTACCTTGCCACCTGTTAATTGGCTGGCTGATTTAAAACTGTGTTAGACACAGCGCGTGTCCCATTCATTGGGATCCCAGAGACTTATAGCTACCCTGCCACCCGTTAAAGGGCTGGCTTTCTTAAAATGTGTTAGACACAGCGCGTGTCCCATTCATTGGGATCACAGGGACTTATAGCTACCCTGCCACCTGTTAAAGGGCTGGCTGACTTAAAACTGTGTTAGACACAGCTAGTATCCCATTGATTGGGATGCCAGGGACTTATAGCTACCCTGCCACCTGTTAAAGGGCTTGCTGATTTAAAACTGTTTTAGACACAGCTAGAGTCCCATTCATTGGGGACCCAGGGACTTATAGCTACCCTGCCACCCGTTAAAGGGCTGGTGGATTAAAAACTGTGTTAGACACAGCTAGTATCCCATTGATTGGGATCCCAGGGACTTATAGCTACCCTGCCACCTGTTAAAGGGCTGGCTGACTTAAAACTGTGTTAGACACAGCTAGTACCCCAGAGACTTAAAGCTACCCTGCCACCCGTTAAAGGGCTGGTGGATTAAAAACTGTGTTAGAAACAGCTAGTATCCCATTCATTGGGGACCCAGGGACTTATAGCTACCCTGCCACCGTTAATGGGCTGGTGGATTAAAAACTGTGTTAGACACAGCTAGTATCCCATTCATTGGGGACCCAGGGACTTATAGCTACCCTGCCACCCGTTAAAGGGCTGGCTGACTTAAAACTGTGTTAGACACAGCTAGAGTCCCATTTATTGGGATCACAGGAACTTATAGCTACCCTGCCACCTGTTAAAGGGCTGGCTGACTTAAAACTGTGTTAGACACAGCTAGTATCCCATTCATTGGGATCCCAGGGACATATAGCTACCCTGCCACCCGTTAAAGGCCTGGTGGATTTAAAACTGTTTTAGACACAGCTAGTATCCCATTGATTGGGATCCCAGGGACTTATAGCTACCCTGCCACCTGTTAAAGGGCTGGCTGACTTAAAACTGTGTTAGACACAGCTAGTACCCCAGAGAGTTAAAGCTACCCTGCCACCCGTTAAAGGGCTGGTGGATTAAAAACTGTGTTAGACACAGCTAGTATCCCATTGATTGGGATGCCAGGGACTTATAGCTACCTTGCCACCTGTTAATTGGCTGGCTGATTTAAAACTGTGTTAGACACAGCTAGAGTCCCATTCATTGGGGACCCAGGGACTTATAGCTACCCTGCCACGTGTTAAAGGGCTGGTGGATTAAAAACTGTGTTAGACACAGCTAGTATCCCATTCATTGGGGACCCAGGGACTTATAGCTACCCTGCCACCCGTTAAAGGGCTGGTGGATTAAAAACTGTGTTAGACACAGCTAGTATCCCATTGATTGGGATCCCAGGGACTTATAGCTACCCTGCCACCTGTTAAAGGGCTGGCTGACTTAAAACTGTGTTAGACACAGCTAGTACCCCAGAGACTTAAAGCTACCCTGCCACCCGTTAAAGGGCAGGTGGATTAAAAACTGTGTTAGACACAGCTAGTATCCCATTCATTGGGATCCCAGAGACTTATAGCTACCCTGCCACCTGTTAAAGGGCTGGCTGACTTAAAACTGTGTTAGACACAGCTAGTATCCCATTCATTGGGATCTTTGGGACATATAGCTACCCTGCCACCCGTTAAAGGGCTGGTGGATTAAAAACTGTTAGACACAGCTAGTACCCCAGAGATTTAAAGCTACCCTGCCACCCGTGAAAGAGCTGGTGGATTAAAAACAGTGTTAGACACAGCTAGTATCCCATTGATTGGGATGCCAGGGACTTATAGCTACGCTGCCACCTGTTAAAGGGCTGGCTGATTTAAAACTGTGTTAGACACAGAGCGTGTCCCATTCATTGGGATCCCAGAGACTTATAGCTACCTGCCACCCGTTAAAGGGCTGGTGGATTAAAAACTGTATTAGACACAGCTAGTATCCCATTCATTGGGATCCCAGGGACTTATAACTACCCTGCCACCTGTTAAAGGGATGGCTGACTTAAAACTGTGTTAGACACAGCTAGTACCCCAGAGACTTAAAGCTAACCTGCCACCTGTTAAAGGGCTGGTGGATTAAAAACTGTGTTAGACACAGCTCGTGTCCCATTCTTTGGGATCCCAGAGACTTATAGCTACCCTGACACCCGTTAAAGGGCTGGCTGACTTAAAACTGTGTTAGACACAGCTAGAGTCCCATTCATTGTGATCACAGGAACTTATAGCTACCCTGCCACCTGTTAAAGGGCTGGCTGACTTAAAACTGTGTTAGACACAGCTAGTATTCCATTCATTGGGATCCCAGGGACATATAGCTACCCTACCACCCGTTAAAGGGCTGGTGGATTAAAAACTGTGTTAGACACAGCTAGTACTCCAGAGACTTAAAGCTAACCTGCCACCCGTTAAAGGGCTGGTGGATTAAAACTGTGTTAGACACAGCTAGTATCCCATTCTTTGGGATCCCATAGACTTATAGCTACCCTGCCACCCGTTAAAGGGCTGGCTGACTTAAAACTGTGTTAGACACAGCTAGAGTCCCATTCATTGGGATCACAGGAACTTATAGCTACCCTGCCACCTGTTAAAGGGCTGGCTGACTTAAAACTGTGTTAGACACAGCTAGTATCCCATTCATTGGGATCCCAGGGACATATAGCTACCATGCCAACCGTTAAAGGGCTGGTGGATTAAAAACTGTGTTAGACACAGCTAGTATCCCATTCATTGGGGACCCAGGGACTTATAGCTACCCAGCCACCCGTTAAAGGGCTGGTGGATTAAAAACTGTGTTAGACACAGCTAGTATCCCATTGATTGGGATCCCAGGGACTTATAGCTACCCTGCCACCTGTTAAAGGGATGGCTGACTTAAAACTGTGTTAGACACAGCTAGTACCCCAGAGACTTAAAGCTACCCTGCCACCCGTTAAAGAGCTGGTGGATTAAAAACAGTGTTAGACACAGCTAGTATCCCATTGATTGGGATGCCAGGGACTTATAGCTACCCTGCCACCTGTTAAAGGGCTGGCTGATTTAAAACTGTGTTAGACACAGCGCGTGTCCCATTCATTGGGATCCCAGGGACTTATAGCTACCCTGCCACCTGTTAAAGGGCTGGCTGACTTAAAACTGTGTTAGACACAGCTAGTACCCCAGAGACTTAAAGCTAACCTGCCACCCGTTAAAGGGCTGGTGGATTAAAAACTGTGTTAGACACAGCTCGTGTCCCGTTCTTTGGGATCCCAGAGACTTATAGCTACCCTGCCACCCGTTAAAGGGCTGGCTGACTTAAAACTGTGTTAGACACAGCTAGAGTCCCATTTATTGGGATCACAGGAACTTATAGCTACCCTGCCACCTGTTAAAGGGCTGGCTGACTTAAAACTGTGTTAGACACAGCTAGTATCCCATTCATTGGGATCCCAGGGACATATAGCTACCATGCCAACCGTTAAAGGGCTGGTGGATTAAAAACTGTGTTAGACACAGCTAGTATCCCATTCATTGGGGACCCATGGACTTATAGCTACCCTGCCACCCGTTAAAAGGATGGCTGACTTAAAACTGTGTTAGACACAGCTAGTACCCCAGAGACTTAAAGCTACCCAGCCACCTGTTAATTGGCTGGCTGATTTAAAACTGTGTTAGACACAGCGCGTGTCCCATTCATTGGGATCCCAGAGACTTATAGCTACCCTGCCACCCGTTAAAGGGCTGGCTGACTTAAAACTGTGTTAGACACAACTAGAGTCCCATTCATTGGGATCACAGGGACTTATAGCTACCCTGCCACCTGTTAAAGGGCTGGTGGATTAAAAACTGTGTTAGACACAGCTAGTATCCCATTCATTGGGGACCCAGGGACTTATAGCTACCCTGCCACCCGTTAAAGGGCTGGTGGATTAAAAACTGTGTTAGACACAGCTAGTATCCCATTGATTGGGATCCCAGGGACTTATAGCTACCCTGCCACCTGTTAAAGGGATGGCTGACTTAAAACTGTGTTAGACACAGCTAGTACCCCAGAGACTTAAAGCTACCCTGCCACCCGTTAAAGGGCTGGTGGATGGAAAACTGTGTTAGACACAGCTCATGTCCCATTCTTTGGGATCCCAAAGACTTATAGCTACCCTGCCACCCGTTAAAGGGCTGGCTGACTTAAAACTGTGTTAGACACAGCTAGAGTCCCATTTATTGGGATCACAGGAACTTATAGCTACCATGCAACCTGTTAAAGGGCTGGCTGACTTAAAACTGTGTTAGACACAGCTAGTACCCCAGAGACTTAAAGCTACCCTGCCACCCGTTAAAGGGCTGGTGGATTAAAAACTGTGTTAGACACAGCTAGTATCCCATTCATTGGGATCCCAGAGACTTATAGCTACCTGCCACCTGTTAAAGGGCTGGCTGACTTAAAACTATGTTAGACACAGCTAGTGTCTCATTCATTGGGATCCCAGGGACTTATAGCTACCCTGTCAACTGTTAAAGGGATGGCTGACTTAAAACTGTGTTAGACACAGCTAGTACCCCAGAGACTTAAAGCTAACCTGCCACCCGTTAAAGGGCTGGTGGATTAAAAACTGTGTTAGACACAGCTCGTGTCCCATTCTTTGGGATCCCAGAGACTTATAGCTACCCTGCCACCTGTTAAAGGGCTGGCTGACTTAAAACTGTGTTAGACACAGCTAGTATCCCATTCATTGGTATCCCAGGGACATATAGCTACCCTGCCACCCGTTAAAGGGCTGGTGGATTAAAAACTGTGTTAGACACAGCTAGTACCCCAGAGACTTAAAGCTACCCTGCCACCCGTTAAAGAGCTGGTGGATTAAAAACAGTGTTAGACACAGCTAGTATCCCATTGATTGGGATGCCAGGGACTTATAGCTACGCTGCCACCAGTTAAAGGGCTGGCTGATTTAAAACTGTGTTAGACACAGCTAGAATCCCATTCATTGGGATCCCAGGGACTTATAACTACCCTGCCACCTGTTAAAGGGATGGCTGACTTAAAACTGTGTTAGACACAGCTAGTACCCCAGAGACTTAAAGCTAACCTGCCACCCGTTAAAGGGCTGGTGGATTAAAAACTGTGTTAGACACAGCTCGTGTCCCATTCTTTGGGATCCCAGAGACTTATAGCTACCCTGCCACCCGTTAAAGGGCTGGCTGACTTAAAACTGTGTTAGACACAGCTAGAGTCCCATTCATTGGGATCATAGGAACTTATAGCTACCCTGCCACCTGTTAAAGGGCTGGCTGACTTAAAACTGTGTTAGACACAGCTAGTATTCCATTCATTGGGATCCCATGGACATATAGCTACCCTGCCACCCGTTAAAGGGCTGGTGGATTAAAAACTGTGTTAGACACAGCTAGTACCCCAGAGACTTAAAGCTAACCTGCCACCCGTTAAAGGGCTGGTGGATTAAAAACTGTGTTAGACACAGCTAGTATCCCATTCTTTGGGATCCCATAGACTTATAGCTACCCTGCCACCCGTTAAAGGGCTGGCTGACTTAAAACTGTGTTAGACACAGCTAGAGTCCCATTCATTGGGATCACAGGAACTTATAGCTACCCTGCCACCTGTTAAAGGGCTGGCTGACTTAAAACTGTGTTAGACACAGCTAGTATCCCATTCATTGGGATCCCAGGGACATATAGCTACCATGCCAACCGTTAAAGGGCTGGTGGAATAAAAACTGTGTTAGACAAAGCTAGTATCCCATTCATTGGGGACCCAGGGACTTATAGCTACCCAGCCACCCGTTAAAGGGCTGGTGGATTAAAAACTGTGTTAGACACAGCTAGTATCCCATTGATTGGGATCCCAGGGACTTATAGCTACCCTGCCACCTGTTAAAGGGATGGCTGACTTAAAACTCTGTTAGACACAGCTAGTACCCCAGAGACTTAAAGCTACCCTGCCACCCGTTAAAGAGCTGGTGGATTAAAAACAGTGTTAGACACAGCTAGTATCCCATTGATTGGGATGCCAGGGACTTATAGCTACCCTGCCACCTGTTAAAGGGCTGGCTGATTTAAAACTGTGTTAGACACAGCGCGTGTCCCATTCATTGGGATCCCAGAGACTTATAGCTACCTGCCACCTGTTAAAGGGCTGGCTGACTTAAAACTATGTTAGACACAGCTAGTGTCTCATTCATTGGGATCCCAGGGACTTATAGCTACCCTGCCACCTGTTAAAGGGCTGGCTGACTTAAAACTGTGTTAGACACAGCTAGTACCCCAGAAACTTAAAGCTAACCTGCCACCCGTTAAAGGGCTGGTGGATTAAAAACTGTGTTAGACACAGCTCGTGTCCCATTCTTTGGGATCCCAGAGACTTATAGCTACCCTGCCACCCGTTAAAGGGCTGGCTGACTTAAAACTGTGTTAGACACAGCTAGAGTCCCATTTATTGGGATCACAGGAACTTATAGCTACCCTGCCACCTGTTAAAGGGCTGGCTGACTTAAAACTGTGTTAGACACAGCTAGTATCCCATTCATTGGGATCCCAGGGACATATAGCTACCATGCCAACCGTTAAAGGGCTGGTGGATTAAAAACTGTGTAAGACACAGCTAGTATCCCATTCATTGGGGACCCAGGGACTTATAGCTACCCTGCCACCCGTTAAAGGGCTGGTGGATTAAAAACTGTGTTAGACACAGCTAGTATCCCATTGATCGGGTGCCAGGGACTTATAGCTACCCTGCCACCTGTTAATTGGCTGGCTGATTTAAAACTGTGTTAGACACAGCTTGTGTCCCATTCATTGGGATCCCAGAGACTTATAGCTACCCTGCCACCCGTTAAAGGGCTGGCTGACTTAAAAGTGTGTTAGACACAGCGCGTGTCCCATTCATTGGGATCACAGGGACTTATAGCTACCCTGCCACCTGTTAAAGGGCTGGCTGACTTAAAACTGTGTTAGACACAGCTAGTATCCCATTCATTGGGATCCCAGGGACATATAGCTACCCTGCCACCCATTAAAGGGATGGCTGACTTAAAACTGTGTTAGACACAGCTAGTACCCCAGAGACTTAAAGCTAACCTGCCACCCGTTAAAGAGCTGATGGATTAAAAACAGTGTTAGACACAGCTAGTATCCCATTGATTGGGATGCCAGGGACTTATAGCTACGCTGCCACCAGTTAAAGGGCTGGCTGATTTAAAACTGTGTTAGACACAGCTAGAATCCCATTCATTGGGATCCCAGGGACTTATAACTACCCTGCCACCTGTTAAAGGGATGGCTGACTTAAAACTGTGTTAGACACAGCTAGTACCCCAGAGACTTAAAGCTAACCTGCCACCCGTTAAAGGGCTGGTGGATTAAAAACTGTGTTAGACACAGCTCGTGTCCCATTCCTTGGGATCCCAGAGACTTATAGCTACCCTGACACCCGTTAAAGGGCTGGCTGACTTAAAACTGTGTTAGACACAGCTAGAGTCCCATTCATTGGGATCACATGAACTTATAGCTACCCTGCCACCTGTTAAAGGGCTGGCTGACTTAAAACTGTGTTAGACACAGCTAGTATTCCATTCATTGGGATCCCAGGGACATATAGCTACCCTGCCACCCGTTAAAGGGCTGGTGGATTAAAAACTGTGTTAGACACAGCTAGTACTCCAGAGACTTAAAGCTAACCTGCCACCCGTTAAAGGGCTGGTGGATTAAAAACTGTGTTAGACACAGCTAGTATCCCATTCTTTGGGATCCCATAGACTTATAGCTACCCTGCCACCCGTTAAAGGGCTGGCTGACTTAAAACTGTGTTAGACACAGCTAGAGTCCCATTCGTTGGGATCACAGGAACTTATAGCTACCCTGCCACCTGTTAAAGGGCTGGCTGACTTAAAACTGTGTTAGACACAGCTAGTATCCCATTCATTGGGATCCCAGGGACATATAGCTACCATGCCAACCGTTAAAGGGCTGGTGGATTAAAAACTGTGTGAGACACAGCTAGTATCCCATTCATTGGGGACCCAGGGACTTATAGCTACCCAGCCACCCGTTAAAGGGCTGGTGGATTAAAAACTGTGTTAGACACAGCTAGTATCCCATTGATTGGGATCCCAGGGACTTATAGCTACCCTGCCACCTGTTAAAGGGATGGCTGACTTAAAACTGTGTTAGACACAGCTAGTACCCCAGAGACTTAAAGCTACCCTGCCACCCGTTAAAGAGCTGGTGGATTAAAAACAGTGTTAGACACAGCTAGTATCCCATTGATTGGGATGCCAGGGACTTATAGCTACCCTGCCACCTGTTAAAGGGCTGGCTGATTTAAAACTGTGTTAGACACAGCGCGTGTCCCATTCATTGGGATCCCAGGGACTTATAGCTACCCTGCCACCTGTTAAAGGGCTGGCTGACTTAAAACTGTGTTAGACACAGCTAGTACCCCAGAGACTTAAAGCTAACCTGCCACCCGTTAAAGGGCTGGTGGATTAAAAACTGTGTTAGACACAGCTCGTGTCCCGTTCTTTGGGATCCCAGAGACTTATAGCTACCCTGCCACCCGTTAAAGGGCTGGCTGACTTAAAACTGTGTTAGACACAGCTAGAGTCCCATTTATTGGGATCACAGGAACTTATAGCTACCCTGCCACCTGTTAAAGGGCTGGCTGACTTAAAACTGTGTTAGACACAGCTAGTATCCCATTCATTGGGATCCCAGGGACATATAGCTACCATGCCAACCGTTAAAGGGCTGGTGGATTAAAAACTGTGTTAGACACAGCTAGTATCCCATTCATTGGGGACCCATGGACTTATAGCTACCCTGCCACCCGTTAAAAGGATGGCTGACTTAAAACTGTGTTAGACACAGCTAGTACCCCAGAGACTTAAAGCTACCCAGCCACCTGTTAATTGGCTGGCTGATTTAAAACTGTGTTAGACACAGCGCGTGTCCCATTCATTGGGATCCCAGAGACTTATAGCTACCCTGCCACCCGTTAAAGGGCTGGCTGACTTAAAACTGTGTTAGACACAACTAGAGTCCCATTCATTGGGATCACAGGGACTTATAGCTACCCTGCCACCTGTTCAAGGGCTGGTGGATTAAAAACTGTGTTAGACACAGCTAGTATCCCATTCATTGGGGACCCAGGGACTTATAGCTACCCTGCCACCCGTTAAAGGGCTGGTGGATTAAAAACTGTGTTAGACACAGCTAGTATCCCATTGATTGGGATCCCAGGGACTTATAGCTACCCTGCCACCTGTTAAAGGGATGGCTGACTTAAAACTGTGTTAGACACAGCTAGTACCCCAGAGACTTAAAGCTACCCTGCCACCCGTTAAAGGGCTGGTGGATGGAAAACTGTGTTAGACACAGCTCATGTCCCATTCTTTGGGATCCCAAAGACTTATAGCTACCCTGCCACCCGTTAAAGGGCTGGCTGACTTAAAACTGTGTTAGACACAGCTAGAGTCCCATTTATTGGGATCACAGGAACTTATAGCTACCATGCAACCTGTTAAAGGGCTGGCTGACTTAAAACTGTGTTAGACACAGCTAGTACCCCAGAGACTTAAAGCTACCCTGCCACCCGTTAAAGGGCTGGTGGATTAAAAACTGTGTTAGACACAGCTAGTATCCCATTCATTGGGATCCCAGAGACTTATAGCTACCTGCCACCTGTTAAAGGGCTGGCTGACTTAAAACTATGTTAGACACAGCTAGTGTCTCATTCATTGGGATCCCAGGGACTTATAGCTACCCTGTCAACTGTTAAAGGGATGGCTGACTTAAAACTGTGTTAGACACAGCTAGTACCCCAGAGACTTAAAGCTAACCTGCCACCCGTTAAAGGGCTGGTGGATTAAAAACTGTGTTAGACACAGCTCGTGTCCCATTCTTTGGGATCCCAGAGACTTATAGCTACCCTGCCACCTGTTAAAGGGCTGGCTGACTTAAAACTGTGTTAGACACAGCTAGTATCCCATTCATTGGTATCCCAGGGACATATAGCTACCCTGCCACCCGTTAAAGGGCTGGTGGATTAAAAACTGTGTTAGACACAGCTAGTACCCCAGAGACTTAAAGCTACCCTGCCACCCGTTAAAGAGCTGGTGGATTAAAAACAGTGTTAGACACAGCTAGTATCCCATTGATTGGGATGCCAGGGACTTATAGCTACGCTGCCACCAGTTAAAGGGCTGGCTGATTTAAAACTGTGTTAGACACAGCTAGAATCCCATTCATTGGGATCCCAGGGACTTATAACTACCCTGCCACCTGTTAAAGGGATGGCTGACTTAAAACTGTGTTAGACACAGCTAGTACCCCAGAGACTTAAAGCTAACCTGCCACCCGTTAAAGGGCTGGTGGATTAAAAACTGTGTTAGACACAGCTCGTGTCCCATTCTTTGGGATCCCAGAGACTTATAGCTACCCTGCCACCCGTTAAAGGGCTGGCTGACTTAAAACTGTGTTAGACACAGCTAGAGTCCCATTCATTGGGATCATAGGAACTTATAGCTACCCTGCCACCTGTTAAAGGGCTGGCTGACTTAAAACTGTGTTAGACACAGCTAGTATTCCATTCATTGGGATCCCAGGGACATATAGCTACCCTGCCACCCGTTAAAGGGCTGGTGGATTAAAAACTGTGTTAGACACAGCTAGTACCCCAGAGACTTAAAGCTAACCTGCCACCCGTTAAAGGGCTGGTGGATTAAAAACTGTGTTAGACACAGCTAGTATCCCATTCTTTGGGATCCCAGAGACTTATAGCTACCCTGCCACCCGTTAAAGGGCTGGCTGACTTAAAACTGTGTTAGACACAGCTAGAGTCCCATTCATTGGGATCACAGGAACTTATAGCTACCCTGCCACCTGTTAAAGGGCTGGCTGACTTAAAACTGTGTTAGACACAGCTAGTATCCCATTCATTGGGATCCCAGGGACATATAGCTACCATGCCAACCGTTAAAGGGCTGGTGGAATAAAAACTGTGTTAGACAAAGCTAGTATCCCATTCATTGGGGACCCAGGGACTTATAGCTACCCAGCCACCCGTTAAAGGGCTGGTGGATTAAAAACTGTGTTAGACACAGCTAGTATCCCATTGATTGGGATCCCAGGGACTTATAGCTACCCTGCCACCTGTTAAAGGGATGGCTGACTTAAAACTGTGTTAGACACAGCTAGTACCCCAGAGACTTAAAGCTACCCTGCCACCCGTTAAAGAGCTGGTGGATTAAAAACAGTGTTAGACACAGCTAGTATCCCATTGATTGGGATGCCAGGGACTTATAGCTACCCTGCCACCTGTTAAAGGGCTGGCTGATTTAAAACTGTGTTAGACACAGCGCGTGTCCCATTCATTGGGATCCCAGAGACTTATAGCTACCTGCCACCTGTTAAAGGGCTGGCTGACTTAAAACTATGTTAGGACACAGCTAGTGTCTCATTCATTGGGATCCCAGGGACTTATAGCTACACTGCCACCTGTTAAAGGGCTGGCTGACTTAAAACTGTGTTAGACACAGCTAGTACCCCAGAAACTTAAAGCTAACCTGCCACCCGTTAAAGGGCTGGTGGATTAAAAACTGTGTTAGACACAGCTCGTGTCCCATTCTTTGGGATCCCAGAGACTTATAGCTACCCTGCCACCCGTTAAAGGGCTGGCTGACTTAAAACTGTGTTAGACACAGCTAGAGTCCCATTTATTGGGATCACAGGAACTTATAGCTACCCTGCCACCTGTTAAAGGGCTGGCTGACTTAAAACTGTGTTAGACACAGCTAGTATCCCATTCATTGGGATCCCAGGGACATATAGCTACCATGCCAACCGTTAAAGGGCTGGTGGATTAAAAACTGTGTAAGACACAGCTAGTATCCCATTCATTGGGGACCCAGGGACTTATAGCTACCCTGCCACCCGTTAAAGGGCTGGTGGATTAAAAACTGTGTTAGACACAGCTAGTATCCCATTGATCGGGTGCCAGGGACTTATAGCTACCCTGCCACCTGTTAATTGGCTGGCTGATTTAAAACTGTGTTAGACACAGCTTGTGTCCCATTCATTGGGATCCCAGAGACTTATAGCTACCCTGCCACCCGTTAAAGGGCTGGCTGACTTAAAAGTGTGTTAGACACAGCGCGTGTCCCATTCATTGGGATCACAGGGACTTATAGCTACCCTGCCACCTGTTAAAGGGCTGGCTGACTTAAAACTGTGTTAGACACAGCTAGTATCCCATTCATTGGGATCCCAGGGACATATAGCTACCCTGCCACCCATTAAAGGGATGGCTGACTTAAAACTGTGTTAGACACAGCTAGTACCCCAGAGACTTAAAGCTAACCTGCCACCCGTTAAAGAGCTGATGGATTAAAAACAGTGTTAGACACAGCTAGTATCCCATTGATTGGGATGCCAGGGACTTATAGCTACGCTGCCACCAGTTAAAGGGCTGGCTGATTTAAAACTGTGTTAGACACAGCTAGAATCCCATTCATTGGGATCCCAGGGACTTATAACTACCCTGCCACCTGTTAAAGGGATGGCTGACTTAAAACTGTGTTAGACACAGCTAGTACCCCAGAGACTTAAAGCTAACCTGCCACCCGTTAAAGGGCTGGTGGATTAAAAACTGTGTTAGACACAGCTCGTGTCCCATTCTTTGGGATCCCAGAGACTTATAGCTACCCTGACACCCGTTAAAGGGCTGGCTGACTTAAAACTGTGTTAGACACAGCTAGAGTCCCATTCATTGGGATCACAGGAACTTATAGCTACCCTGCCACCTGTTAAAGGGCTGGCTGACTTAAAACTGTGTTAGACACAGCTAGTATTCCATTCATTGGGATCCCAGGGACATATAGCTACCCTGCCACCCGTTAAAGGGCTGGTGGATTAAAAACTGTGTTAGACACAGCTAGTACCCCAGAGACTTAAAGCTAACCTGCCACCCGTTAAAGGGCTGGTGGATTAAAAACTGTGTTAGACACAGCTAGTATCCCATTCTTTGGGATCCCAGAGACTTATACCTACCCTGCCACCCGTTAAAGGGCTGGCTGACTTAAAACTGTGTTAGACACAGCTAGTATCCCATTCATTGGGATCCCAGGGACATATAGCTACCATGCCAACCGTTAAAGGGCTGGTGGATTAAAAACTGTGTTAGACACAGCTAGTATCCCATTCATTGGGGACCCAGGGACTTATAGCTACCCAGCCACCCGTTAAAGGGCTGGTGGATTAAAAAGTGTGTTAGACACAGCTAGTATCCCATTGATTGGGATCCCAGGGACTTATAGCTACCCTGCCACCTGTTAAAGGGATGGCTGACTTAAAACTGTGTTAGACACAGCTAGTACCCCAGAGACTTAAAGCTACCCTGCCACCCGTTAAAGAGCTGGTGGATTAAAAACAGTGTTAGACACAGCTAGTATCCCATTGATTGGGATGCCAGGGACTTATAGCTACCCTGCCACCTGTTAAAGGGCTGGCTGATTTAAAACTGTGTTAGACACAGCGCGTGTCCCATTCATTGGGATCCCAGAGACTTATAGCTACCTGCTACCTGTTAAAGGGCTGGCTGACTTAAAACTATGTTAGACACAGCTAGTGTCTCATTCATTGGGATCCCAGGGACTTATAGCTACACTGCCACCTGTTAAAGGGATGGCTGACTTAAAACTGTGTTAGACACAGCTAGTACCCCAGAGACTTAAAGCTAACCTGCCACCCGTTAAAGGGCTGGTGGATTAAAAACTGTGTTAGACACAGCTAGTATCCCATTCTTTGGGATCCCAGAGACTTATAGCTACCCTGCCACCCGTTAAAGGGCTGGCTGACTTAAAACTGTGTTAGACACAGCTAGAGTCCCATTCATTGGGATCACAGGAACTTATAGCTACCCTGCCACCTGTTAAAGGGCTGGCTGACTTAAAACTGTGTTAGACACAGCTAGTATCCCATTCATTGGGATCCCAGGGACATATAGCTACCATGCCAACCGTTAAAGGGCTGGTGGAATAAAAACTGTGTTAGACAAAGCTAGTATCCCATTCATTGGGGACCCAGGGACTTATAGCTACCCAGCCACCCGTTAAAGGGCTGGTGGATTAAAAACTGTGTTAGACACAGCTAGTATCCCATTGATTGGGATCCCAGGGACTTATAGCTACCCTGCCACCTGTTAAAGGGATGGCTGACTTAAAACTGTGTTAGACACAGCTAGTACCCCAGAGACTTAAAGCTACCCTGCCACCCGTTAAAGAGCTGGTGGATTAAAAACAGTGTTAGACACAGCTAGTATCCCATTGATTGGGATGCCAGGGACTTATAGCTACCCTGCCACCTGTTAAAGGGCTGGCTGATTTAAAACTGTGTTAGACACAGCGCGTGTCCCATTCATTGGGATCCCAGAGACTTATAGCTACCTGCCACCTGTTAAAGGGCTGGCTGACTTAAAACTATGTTAGACACAGCTAGTGTCTCATTCATTGGGATCCCAGGGACTTATAGCTACACTGCCACCTGTTAAAGGGCTGGCTGACTTAAAACTGTGTTAGACACAGCTAGTACCCCAGAAACTTAAAGCTAACCTGCCACCCGTTAAAGGGCTGGTGGATTAAAAACTGTGTTAGACACAGCTCGTGTCCCATTCTTTGGGATCCCAGAGACTTATAGCTACCCTGCCACCCGTTAAAGGGCTGGCTGACTTAAAACTGTGTTAGACACAGCTAGAGTCCCATTTATTGGGATCACAGGAACTTATAGCTACCCTGCCACCTGTTAAAGGGCTGGCTGACTTAAAACTGTGTTAGACACAGCTAGTATCCCATTCATTGGGATCCCAGGGACATATAGCTACCATGCCAACCGTTAAAGGGCTGGTGGATTAAAAACTGTGTAAGACACAGCTAGTATCCCATTCATTGGGGACCCAGGGACTTATAGCTACCCTGCCACCCGTTAAAGGGCTGGTGGATTAAAAACTGTGTTAGACACAGCTAGTATCCCATTGATCGGGTGCCAGGGACTTATAGCTACCCTGCCACCTGTTAATTGGCTGGCTGATTTAAAACTGTGTTAGACACAGCTTGTGTCCCATTCATTGGGATCCCAGAGACTTATAGCTACCCTGCCACCCGTTAAAGGGCTGGCTGACTTAAAAGTGTGTTAGACACAGCGCGTGTCCCATTCATTGGGATCACAGGGACTTATAGCTACCCTGCCACCTGTTAAAGGGCTGGCTGACTTAAAACTGTGTTAGACACAGCTAGTATCCCATTCATTGGGATCCCAGGGACATATAGCTACCCTGCCACCCATTAAAGGGATGGCTGACTTAAAACTGTGTTAGACACAGCTAGTACCCCAGAGACTTAAAGCTAACCTGCCACCCGTTAAAGAGCTGATGGATTAAAAACAGTGTTAGACACAGCTAGTATCCCATTGATTGGGATGCCAGGGACTTATAGCTACGCTGCCACCAGTTAAAGGGCTGGCTGATTTAAAACTGTGTTAGACACAGCTAGAATCCCATTCATTGGGATCCCAGGGACTTATAACTACCCTGCCACCTGTTAAAGGGATGGCTGACTTAAAACTGTGTTAGACACAGCTAGTACCCCAGAGACTTAAAGCTAACCTGCCACCCGTTAAAGGGCTGGTGGATTAAAAACTGTGTTAGACACAGCTCGTGTCCCATTCTTTGGGATCCCAGAGACTTATAGCTACCCTGACACCCGTTAAAGGGCTGGCTGACTTAAAACTGTGTTAGACACAGCTAGAGTCCCATTCATTGGGATCACAGGAACTTATAGCTACCCTGCCACCTGTTAAAGGGCTGGCTGACTTAAAACTGTGTTAGACACAGCTAGTATTCCATTCATTGGGATCCCAGGGACATATAGCTACCCTGCCACCCGTTAAAGGGCTGGTGGATTAAAAACTGTGTTAGACACAGCTAGTACCCCAGAGACTTAAAGCTAACCTGCCACCCGTTAAAGGGCTGGTGGATTAAAAACTGTGTTAGACACAGCTAGTATCCCATTCTTTGGGATCCCAGAGACTTATACCTACCCTGCCACCCGTTAAAGGGCTGGCTGACTTAAAACTGTGTTAGACACAGCTAGTATCCCATTCATTGGGATCCCAGGGACATATAGCTACCATGCCAACCGTTAAAGGGCTGGTGGATTAAAAACTGTGTTAGACACAGCTAGTATCCCATTCATTGGGGACCCAGGGACGTATAGCTACCCAGCCACCCGTTAAAGGGCTGGTGGATTAAAAACTGTGTTCGACACAGCTAGTATCCCATTGATTGGGATCCCAGGGACTTATAGCTACCCTGCCACCTGTTAAAGGGATGGCTGACTTAAAACTGTGTTAGACACAGCTAGTACCCCAGAGACTTAAAGCTACCCTGCCACCCGTTAAAGAGCTGGTGGATTAAAAACAGTGTTAGACACAGCTAGTATCCCATTGATTGGGATGCCAGGGACTTATAGCTACCCTGCCACCTGTTAAAGGGCTGGCTGATTTAAAACTGTGTTAGACACAGCGCGTGTCCCATTCATTGGGATCCCAGAGACTTATAGCTACCTGCTACCTGTTAAAGGGCTGGCTGACTTAAAACTATGTTAGACACAGCTAGTGTCTCATTCATTGGGATCCCAGGGACTTATAGCTACACTGCCACCTGTTAAAGGGATGGCTGACTTAAAACTGTGTTAGACACAGCTAGTACCCCAGAGACTTAAAGCTAACCTGCCACCCGTTAAAGGGCTGGTGGATTTAAAACTGTGTTAGACACAGCTCGTGTCCCATTCTTTGGGATCCCAGAGACTTATAGCTACCCTGCCACCTGTTAAAGGGCTGGCTGACTTAAAACTGTGTTAGACACAGCTAGTATCCCATTCATTGGGATCCCAGGGACATATAGCTACCCTGTCACCCGTTAAAGGGCTGGTGGATTAAAAACTGTGTTAGACACAGCTAGTACCCCAGAGACTTAAAGCTACCCTGCCACCCGTTAAAGAGCTGGTGGATTAAAAACAGTGTTAGACACAGCTAGTATCCCATTGATTGGGATGCCAGGGACTTATAGCTACGTTGCCACCTGTTAAAGGCCTGGCTGATTTAAAACTGTGTTAGACACAGTGCGTGTCCTATTCATTGGGATCCCAGAGACTTATAGCTACCTGCCACACGTTAAAGGGCTGGTGGATTAAAAACTGTGTTAGACACAGCTAGTATCCCATTTATTGGGATCCCTGGGACTTATAACTACCCTGCCACCTGTTAAAGGGATGGCTGACTTAAAACTGTGTTAGACACAGCTAGTACCCCAGAGACTTAAAGCTAACCTGCCACCCGTTAAAGGGCTGGTGGATTAAAAACTGTGTTAGACACAGCTAGTACCCCAGAGACTTATAGCTACCCTGACACCCGTTAAAGGGCTGGCTGACTTAAAACTGTGTTAGACACAGCTAGAGTCCCATTCATTGGGATCACAGGAACTTATAGCTACCCTGCCACCTGTTAAAGGGCTGGCTGACTTAAAACTGTGTTAGACACAGCTAGTATCCCATTGATTGGGATCCCAGGGACATATAGCTACCATGCCAACCGTTAAAGGACTGGTGGATTAGAAACTGTGTTAGACACAGCTAGTATCCCATTGATTGGGTGCCAGGGACTTATAGCTACCCTGCCACCTGTTAATTGGCTGGCTGATTTAAAACTGTGTTAGACACAGCTCGTGTCTCATTCATTGGGATCACAGGAACTTATAGCTACCCTGCCACCCGTTAAAGGGCTGGCTGACTTAAAAGTGTGTTAGACACAGCGCGTGTCCCATTCATTGGGATCACAGGGACTTATAGCTACCCTGCCACCTGTTAAAGGGCTGGCTGACTTAAAACTGTGTTAGACACAGCTAGTATCCCATTCATTGGGATCCCAGGGACATATAGCTACCCTGCCACCCATTAAAGGGATGGCTGACTTAAAACTGTGTTAGACACAGCTAGTACCCCAGAGACTTAAAGCTAACCTGCCACCCGTTAAAGGGCTTGTGGATTAAAAACTGTGTTAGACACAGCTCGTGTCCCATTCTTTGGGATCCCAGAGACTTATAGCTACCCTGCCACCTGTTAATTGGCTGGCTGATTTAAAACTGTGTTAGACACAGCTCGTGTCCCATTCATTGGGATCCCAGAGACTTATAGCTACCCTGCCACCCGTTAAAGGGCTGGCTGACTTAAAAGTGTGTTAGACACAGCGCGTGTCCCATTCATTGGGATCACAGGGACTTATAGCTACCCTGCCACCTGTTAAAGGGCTGGCTGCCTTAAAACTGTGTTAGACACAGCTAGTATCCCATTCATTGGGATCCCAGGGACATATAGCTACCCTGCCACCCATTAAAGGGATGGCTGACTTAAAACTGTGTTAGACACAGCTAGTACCCCAGAGACTTAAAGCTAACCTGCCACCCGTTAAAGGGCTTGTGGATTAAAAACTGTGTTAGACACAGCTCGTGTCCCATTCTTTGGGATCCCAGAGACTTATAGCTACCCTGCCACCCGTTAAAGGGCTGGCTGACTTAAAACTGTGTTAGACACAGCTAGAGTCCCATTCATTGGGATCACAGGAACTTATAGCTACCCTGCCACCTGTTAAAGGGCTGGCTGACTTAAAACTGTGTTAGACACAGCTAGTATCACATTCATTGGGATCCCAGGGACATATAGCTACCATGCCAACCGTTAAAGGGCTGATGGATTAAAAACTGTGTTAGACACAGCTAGTATCCCATTCTTTGGGGACCCAGGGACTGATAGCTACCCTGCCACCCGTTAAAGGGCTGGTGGATTAAAAACTGTGTTAGACACAGCTAGTATCCCATTGATTGGGATCCCAGGGACTTATAGCTACCCTGCCACCTGTTAAAGGGATGGCTGACTTAGAACTGTGTTAGACACAGCTAGTACCCCAGAGACTTAAAGCTACCCTGCCACCCGTTAAAGAGCTGGTGGATTAAAAACAGTGTTAAACACAGCTAGTATCCCATTGATTGGGATGCCAGGGACTTATAGCTACCCTGCCACCTGTTAAAGGGCTGGCTGATTTAAAACTGTGTTAGACACAGCGCGTGACCCATTCATTGGGATCCCAGAGACTTATAGCTACCTGCCACCTGTTAAAGGGCTGGCTGACTTAAAACTATGTTTGACACAGCTAGTGTCCCATTCATTGGGATCCCAGGGACTTATAGCTACACTGCCACCTGTTAAAGGGATGGCTGACTTAAAACTGTGTTAGACACCGCTAGTACCCCAGAGACTTAAAGCTAACCTGCCACCCGTTAAAGGGCTGGTGGATTTAAAACTGTGTTAGACACAGCTCGTGTCCCATTCTTTTGTATCCCAGAGACTTATAGCTACCCTGCCACCTGTTAAAGGGCTGGCTGACTTAAAACTGTGTTAGACACAGCTAGTATCCCATTCATTGGGATCCCAGGGACATATAGCTACCCTGTCACCCGTTAAAGGGCTGGTGGATTAAAAACTGTGTTAGACACAGCTAGTACCCCAGAGACTTAAAGCTACCCTGCCACCCGTTAAAGAGCTGGTGGATTAAAAACAGTGTTAGACACAGCTAGTATCCCATTGATTGGGATGCCAGGGACTTATAGCTACGTTGCCACCTGTTAAAGGGCTGGCTGATTTAAAACTGTGTTAGACACAGTGCGTGTCCCATTCATTGGGATCCCAGAGACTTATAGCTACCTGCCACACGTTAAAGGGCTGGTGGATTAAAAACTGTGTTAGACACAGCTAGTATCCCATTTATTGGGATCCCTGGGACTTATAACTACCCTGCCACCTGTTAAAGGGATGGCTGACTTAAAACTGTGTTAGACACAGCTAGTACCCCAGAGACTTAAAGCTAACCTGCCACCCGTTAAAGGGCTGGTGGATTAAAAACTGTGTTAGACACAGCTCGTGTCCCATTCTTTGGGGTCCCAGAGACTTATAGCTACCCTGACACCCGTTAAAGGGCTGGCTGACTTAAAACTGTGTTAGACACAGCTAGAGTCCCATTCATTGGGATCACAGGAACTTATAGCTACCCTGCCACCTGTTAAAGGGCTGGCTGACTTAAAACTGTGTTAGACACAGCTAGTATCCCATTCATTGGGATCCCAGGGACATATAGCTACCATGCCAACCGTTAAAGGACTGGTGGATTAAAAACTGTGTTAGACACAGCTAGTATCCCATTCATTGGGGACCCAGGGACTTAAAGCTACCCTGCCACCCGTTAAAGGGCTGGTGGATTAAAAACTGTGTTAGACACAGCTAGTATCCCATTGATTGGGATCCCAGGGACTTATAGCTACCCTGCCACCTGTTAAAGGGATGGCTGACTTAAAACTGTGTTAGACACAGCTAGTACCCCAGAGACTTAAAGCTACCCTGCCACCCGTTAAGGAGCTGGTGGATTAAAAACTGTGTTAGACACAGCTCGTGTCCCATTCATTGGGATCCCAGAGACTTATAGCTACCCTGCCACCCGTTAAAGGGCTGGCTGACTTAAAACTGTGTTAGACACAGCGCGTGTCCCATTCATTGGGATCACAGGGACTTATAGCTACCCTGCCACCTGTTAAAGGGCTGACTGACTTAAAACTGTGTTAGACACAGCTAGTATCCCATTCATTGGGATCCCAGGGACATATAGCTACCCTGCCACCCGTTAAAGGGATAGCTGACTTAAAACTGTGTTAGACACAGCTAGTACCCCAGAGACTTAAAGCTAACCTGCCACCCGTTAAAGGGCTGGTGGATTAAAAACTGTGTTAGACACAGCTCGTGTCCCATTCTTTGGGATCCCAGAGACTTATAGCTACCCTGCCACCCGTTAAAGGGCTGGCTGACTTAAAACTGTGTTAGACACAGCTAGAGTCCCATTCATTGGGATCACAGGAACTTATAGCTACCCTGCCACCTGTTAAAGGGCTGGCTGACTTAAAACTGTGTTAGACACAGCTCGTGTCCCATTCTTTTGTATCCCAGAGACTTATAGCTACCCTGCCACCTGTTAAAGGGCTGGCTGACTTAAAACTGTGTTAGACACAGCTAGTATCCCATTCATTGGGATCCCAGGGACATATAGCTACCCTGTCACCCGTTAAAGGGCTGGTGGATTAAAAACTGTGTTAGACACAGCTAGTACCCCAGAGACTTAAAGCTACCCTGCCACCCGTTAAAGAGCTGGTGGATTAAAAACAGTGTTAGACACAGCTAGTATCCCATTGATTGGGATGCCAGGGACTTATAGCTACGTTGCCACCTGTTAAAGGGCTGGCTGATTTAAAACTGTGTTAGACACAGTGCGTGTCCCATTCATTGGGATCCCAGAGACTTATAGCTACCTGCCACACGTTAAAGGGCTGGTGGATTAAAAACTGTGTTAGACACAGCTAGTATCCCATTTATTGGGATCCCTGGGACTTATAACTACCCTGCCACCTGTTAAAGGGATGGCTGACTTAAAACTGTGTTAGACACAGCTAGTACCCCAGAGACTTAAAGCTAACCTGCCACCCGTTAAAGGGCTGGTGGATTAAAAACTGTGTTAGACACAGCTCGTGTCCCATTCTTTGGGGTCCCAGAGACTTATAGCTACCCTGACACCCGTTAAAGGGCTGGCTGACTTAAAACTGTGTTAGACACAGCTAGAGTCCCATTCATTGGGATCACAGGAACTTATAGCTACCCTGCCACCTGTTAAAGGGCTGGCTGACTTAAAACTGTGTTAGACACAGCTAGTATCCCATTCATTGGGATCCCAGGGACATATAGCTACCATGCCAACCGTTAAAGGACTGGTGGATTAAAAACTGTGTTAGACACAGCTAGTATCCCATTCATTGGGGACCCAGGGACTTAAAGCTACCCTGCCACCCGTTAAAGGGCTGGTGGATTAAAAACTGTGTTAGACACAGCTAGTATCCCATTGATTGGGATCCCAGGGACTTATAGCTACCCTGCCACCTGTTAAAGGGATGGCTGACTTAAAACTGTGTTAGACACAGCTAGTACCCCAGAGACTTAAAGCTACCCTGCCACCCGTTAAGGAGCTGGTGGATTAAAAACTGTGTTAGACACAGCTCGTGTCCCATTCATTGGGATCCCAGAGACTTATAGCTACCCTGCCACCCGTTAAAGGGCTGGCTGACTTAAAACTGTGTTAGACACAGCGCGTGTCCCATTCATTGGGATCACAGGGACTTATAGCTACCCTGCCACCTGTTAAAGGGCTGACTGACTTAAAACTGTGTTAGACACAGCTAGTATCCCATTCATTGGGATCCCAGGGACATATAGCTACCCTGCCACCCGTTAAAGGGATGGCTGACTTAAAACTGTGTTAGACACAGCTAGTACCCCAGAGACTTAAAGCTAACCTGCCACCCGTTAAAGGGCTGGTGGATTAAAAACTGTGTTAGACACAGCTCGTGTCCCATTCTTTGGGATCCCAGAGACTTATAGCTACCCTGCCACCCGTTAAAGGGCTGGCTGACTTAAAACTGTGTTAGACACAGCTAGAGTCCCATTCATTGGGATCACAGGAACTTATAGCTACCCTGCCACCTGTTAAAGGGCTGGCTGACTTAAAACTGTGTTAGACACAGCTAGTATCACATTCATTGGGATCCCAGGGACATATAGCTACCATGCCAACCGTTAAAGGGCTGATGGATTAAAAACTGTGTTAGACACAGCTAGTATCCCATTCTTTGGGGACCCAGGGACTGATAGCTACCCTGCCACCCGTTAAAGGGCTGGTGGATTAAAAACTGTGTTAGACACAGCTAGTATCCCATTGATTGGGATCCCAGGGACTTATAGCTACCCTGCCACCTGTTAAAGGGATGGCTGACTTAGAACTGTGTTAGACACAGCTAGTACCCCAGAGACTTAAAGCTACCCTGCCACCCGTTAAAGAGCTGGTGGATTAAAAACAGTGTTAAACACAGCTAGTATCCCATTGATTGGGATGCCAGGGACTTATAGCTACCCTGCCACCTGTTAAAGGGCTGGCTGATTTAAAACTGTGTTAGACACAGCGCGTGACCCATTCATTGGGATCCCAGAGACTTATAGCTACCTGCCACCTGTTAAAGGGCTGGCTGACTTAAAACTATGTTTGACACAGCTAGTGTCCCATTCATTGGGATCCCAGGGACTTATAGCTACACTGCCACCTGTTAAAGGGATGGCTGACTTAAAACTGTGTTAGACACCGCTAGTACCCCAGAGACTTAAAGCTAACCTGCCACCCGTTAAAGGGCTGGTGGATTTAAAACTGTGTTAGACACAGCTCGTGTCCCATTCTTTTGTATCCCAGAGACTTATAGCTACCCTGCCACCTGTTAAAGGGCTGGCTGACTTAAAACTGTGTTAGACACAGCTAGTATCCCATTCATTGGGATCCCAGGGACATATAGCTACCCTGTCACCCGTTAAAGGGCTGGTGGATTAAAAACTGTGTTAGACACAGCTAGTACCCCAGAGACTTAAAGCTACCCTGCCACCCGTTAAAGAGCTGGTGGATTAAAAACAGTGTTAGACACAGCTAGTATCCCATTGATTGGGATGCCAGGGACTTATAGCTACCCTGCCACCTGTTAAAGGGCTGGCTGATTTAAAACTGTGTTAGACACAGTGCGTGTCCCATTCATTGGGATCCCAGAGACTTATAGCTACCTGCCACACGTTAAAGGGCTGGTGGATTAAAAACTGTGTTAGACACAGCTAGTATCCCATTTATTGGGATCCCTGGGACTTATAACTACCCTGCCACCTGTTAAAGGGATGGCTGACTTAAAACTGTGTTAGACACAGCTAGTACCCCAGAGACTTAAAGCTAACCTGCCACCCGTTAAAGGGCTGGTGGATTAAAAACTGTGTTAGACACAGCTCGTGTCCCATTCTTTGGGGTCCCAGAGACTTATAGCTACCCTGACACCCGTTAAAGGGCTGGCTGACTTAAAACTGTGTTAGACACAGCTAGAGTCCCATTCATTGGGATCACAGGAACTTATAGCTACCCTGCCACCTGTTAAAGGGCTGGCTGACTTAAAACTGTGTTAGACACAGCTAGTATCCCATTCATTGGGATCCCAGGGACATATAGCTACCATGCCAACCGTTAAAGGACTGGTGGATTAAAAACTGTGTTAGACACAGCTAGTATCCCATTCATTGGGGACCCAGGGACTTAAAGCTACCCTGCCACCCGTTAAAGGGCTGGTGGATTAAAAACTGTGTTAGACACAGCTAGTATCCCATTGATTGGGATCCCAGGGACTTATAGCTACCCTGCCACCTGTTAAAGGGATGGCTGACTTAAAACTGTGTTAGACACAGCTAGTACCCCAGAGACTTAAAGCTACCCTGCCACCCGTTAAGGAGCTGGTGGATTAAAAACTGTGTTAGACACAGCTCGTGTCCCATTCATTGGGATCCCAGAGACTTATAGCTACCCTGCCACCCGTTAAAGGGCTGGCTGACTTAAAACTGTGTTAGACACAGCGCGTGTCCCATTCATTGGGATCACAGGGACTTATAGCTACCCTGCCACCTGTTAAAGGGCTGACTGACTTAAAACTGTGTTAGACACAGCTAGTATCCCATTCATTGGGATCCCAGGGACATATAGCTACCCTGCCACCCGTTAAAGGGATGGCTGACTTAAAATTGTGTTAGACACAGCTAGTACCCCAGAGACTTAAAGCTAACCTGCCACCCGTTAAAGGGCTGGTGGATTAAAAACTGTGTTAGACACAGCTCGTGTCCCATTCTTTGGGATCCCAGAGACTTATAGCTACCCTGCCACCCGTTAAAGGGCTGGCTGACTTAAAACTGTGTTAGACACAGCTAGAGTCCCATTCATTGGGATCACAGGAACTTATAGCTACCCTGCCACCTGTTAAAGGGCTGGCTGACTTAAAACTGTGTTAGACACAGCTAGTATCCCATTCATTGGGATCCCAGGGACATATAGCTACCATGCCAACCGTTAAAGGGCTGGTGGATTAAAAACTGTCTTAGACACAGCTAGTATCCCATTCATTGGGGACCCAGGGACTTATAGCTACCCTGCCACCCGTTAAAGGGCTGGTGGATTAAAAACTGTGTTAGACACAGCTAGTATCCCATTGATTGGGATCCCAGGGACTTATAGCTACCCTGCCACCTGTTAAAGGGATGGCTGACTTAAAACTGTGTTAGACACAGCTAGTACCCCAGAGACTTAAAGCTACCCTGTCACCCGTTAAAGAGCTGGTGGATTAAAAACAGTGTTAGACACAGCTAGTATCCCATTGATTGGGATGCCAGGGACTTATAGCTACCCTGCCACCTGTTAAAGGGCTGGCTGATTTAAAACTGTGTTAGACACAGCGCGTGTCCCATTCATTGGGATCCCAGAGACTTATAGCTACCTGCCACCTGTTAAAGGGCTGGCTGACTTAAAACTATGTTAGACACAGCTAGTATCCCATTCATTGGGATCCCAGGGACATATAGCTACCCTGCCACCCGTTAAAGGGCTGGCTGACTTAAAACTGTGTTAGACACAGCTAGTAACCCAGAGACTTAAAGCTAACCTGCCACCCGTTAAAGGGCTGGTGGATTAAAAACTGTGTTAGACACAGCTCGTGTCCCATTCTTTGGGATCCCAGAGACTTATAGCTACCCTGCCACCCGTTAAAGGGCTGGCTGACTTAAAACTGTGTTAGACACAGCTAGAGTCCCATTCATTGGGATCACAGGAACTTATAGCTACCCTGCCACCTGTTAAAGGGCTGATGGATTAAAAACTGTGTTAGACACAGCTAGTATCCCATTCATTGGGATCCCAGGGACATATAGCTACCATGCCAACCGTTAAAGGGCTGGTGGATTAAAAACTGTGTTAGACACAGCTAGTATCCCATTCATTGGGGACCCAGGGACTGATAGCTACCCTGCCACCCGTTAAACGGCTGGTGGATTAAAAACTGTGTTAGACACAGCTAGTATCCCATTGATTGGGTGCCAGGGACTTATAGCTACCCTGCCACCTGTTAATTGGCTGGCTGATTTAAAACTGTGTTAGACACAGCGCGTGTCCCATTCATTGGGATCCCAGAGACTTATAGCTACCCTGCCACCCGTTAAAGGGCTGGCTGACTTAAAACTGTGTTAGACACAGCTAGAGTCCCATTCATTGGGATCACAGGGACTTATAGCTACCCTGCCACCTGTTGAAGGGCTGGCTGACTTAAAACTGTGTTAGACACAGCTAGAGTCCCATTCATTGGGATCACAGGAACTTATAGCTACCCTGCCACCTGTTAAAGGGCTGGCTGACTTTAAACTGTGTTAGACACAGCTAGTATCCCATTCATTGGGATCCCAGGGACATATAGCTACCATGCCACCTGTTAAAGGGCTGGTGGATTAAAAACTGTGTTAGACACAGCTAGTATCCCATTCATTGGGGACCCAGTGACTTATAGCTACCCTGCCACCCGTTAAAGGGCTGGTGGATTAAAAACTGTGTTAGACACAGCTAGTACCCCAGAGACTTAAAGCTACCCTGCCACCCGTTAAAGAGCTGGTGGATTAAAAACAGTGTTAGACACAGCTAGTATCCCATTGATTGGGATCCCAGAGACTTATAGCTACCTGAAACCTGTTAAAGGGCTGGCTTACTTAAAACTGTGTTAGACACAGCTAGTACCCCAGAGACTTAAAGCTAACCTGCCACCCGTTAAAGGGCTGGTGGATTAAAAACTGTGTTAGACACAGCTCGTGTCCCATTCTTTGGGATCCCAGAGACTTATAGCTACCCTGCCACCCGTTAAAGGGCTGGCTGACTTAAAACTGTGTTAGACACAGCTAGAGTCCCATTCATTGGGATCACAGGAACTTATAGCTACCCTGCCACCTGTTAAAGGGCTGGCTGACTTAAAACTATGTTAGACACAGCTAGTGTCTCATTCATTGGGATCACAGGAACTTATAGCTACCCTGCCACCTGTTAAAGGGCTGGCTGACTTAAAACTGTGTTAGACACAGCTAGTATCCCATTCATTGGGATCCCAGGGACATATAGCTACCATGCCAACCGTTAAAGGACTGGTGGATTAAAAACTGTGTTAGACACAGCTAGTATCCCATTCATTGGGGACCCAGGAACTTATAGCTACCCTGCCACCCGTTAAAGGGATGGCTGACTTAAAACTGTGTTAGACACAGCTAGTACCCCAGAGACTTAAAGCTACCCTGCCACCCGTTAAATAGCTGGTGGATTAAAAACTGTGTTAGACACAGCTCGTGTCCCATTCATTGGGATCCCAGAGACTTATAGCTATCCTGCCACCCGTTAAAGGGCTGGCTGACTTAAAACTGTGTTAGACACAGCTAGTATCCCATTCATTGGGATCCCAGGGACTTATAGCTACCCTGCCACCTGTTAAAGGGCTGGCTGACTTAAAACTGTGTTAGACACAGCTAGTATCCCATTCATTGGGATCCCAGGGACATATAGCTACCATGCCAACCGTTAAAGGGCTGGTGGATTAAAAACTGTGTTAGACACAGCTAGTATCCCATTCATTGGGGACCCAGGGACTTATAGCTACCCTGCCACCCGTTAAACGGCTGGTGGATTAAAAACTGTGTTAGACACAGCTAGTATCCCATTGATTGGGTGCCAGGGACTTATAGCTACCCTGCCACCTGTTAATTGGCTGGCTGATTTAAAACTGTGTTAGACACAGCGCGTGTCCCATTCATTGGGATCCCAGAGACTTATAGCTACCCTGCCACCCGTTAAAGGGCTGGCTGACTTAAAACTGTGTTAGACACAGCTAGAGTCCCATTCATTGGGATCACAGGGACTTATAGCTACCCTGCCACCTGTTGAAGGGCTGGCTGACTTAAAACTGTGTTAGACACAGCTAGAGTCCCATTCATTGGGATCACAGGAACTTATAGCTACCCTGCCACCTGTTAAAGGGCTGGCTGACTTAAAACTGTGTTAGACACAGCTAGTATCCCATTCATTGGGATCCCAGGGACATATAGCTACCATGCCACCTGTTAAAGGGCTGGTGGATTAAAAACTGTGTTAGACACAGCTAGTATCCCATTCATTGGGGACCCAGTGACTTATAGCTACCCTGCCACCCGTTAAAGGGCTGGTGGATTAAAAACTGTGTTAGACACAGCTAGTACCCCAGAGACTTAAAGCTACCCTGCCACCCATTAAAGAGCTGGTGGATTAAAAACAGTGTTAGACACAGCTAGTATCCCATTGATTGGGATCCCAGAGACTTATAGCTACCTGAAACCTGTTAAAGGGCTGGCTGACTTAAAACTGTGTTAGACACAGCTAGTACCCCAGAGACTTAAAGCTAACCTGCCACCCGTTAAAGGGCTGGTGGATTAAAAACTGTGTTAGACACAGCTCGTGTCCCATTCTTTGGGATCCCAGAGACTTATAGCTACCCTGCCACCCGTTAAAGGGCTGGCTGACTCAAAACTGTGTTAGACACAGCTAGAGTCCCATTCATTGGGATCACAGGAACTTATAGCTACCCTGCCACCTGTTAAAGGGCTGGCTGACTTAAAACTATGTTAGACACAGCTAGTGTCTCATTCATTGGGATCACAGGAACTTATAGCTACCCTGCCACCTGTTAAAGGGCTGGCTGACTTAAAACTGTGTTAGACACAGCTAGTATCCCATTCATTGGGATCCCAGGGACATATAGCTACCATGCCAACCGTTAAAGGACTGGTGGATTAAAAACTGTGTTAGACACAGCTAGTATCCCATTCATTGGGGACCCAGGAACTTATAGCTACCCTGCCACCCGTTAAAGGGATGGCTGACTTAAAACTGTGTTAGACACAGCTAGTACCCCAGAGACTTAAAGCTACCCTGCCACCCGTTAAAGAGCTGGTGGATTAAAAACTGTGTTAGACACAGCTCGTGTCCCATTCATTGGGATCCCAGAGACTTATAGCTATCCTGCCACCCGTTAAAGGGCTGGCTGACTTAAAACTGTGTTAGACACAGCTAGTATCCCATTCATTGGGATCCCAGGGACTTATAGCTACCCTGCCACCTGTTAAAGGGCTGGCTGACTTAAAACTGTGTTACACACAGATAGTGTCCCATTCATTGGGATCCCAGGGACGTATAGCTACCCTGCCACCTGTTAATGGGCTGGCTGACTTAAAACTGTGTTACACACAGCTAGTACCCCAGGGACTTAAAGCTACTCTGCCACCCTTTAAAGGGCTGGCTGACTTAAAACTGTGTTAGACACAGCTAGTACCCCAGGGACTTAAAGCTACCCTGCCACCCGTTAAAGGACTGGCTGACTAAAAACTGTGTTAGACACAGCTAGTGTCCCATTCATTGAGATGCCAGAGACTTATAGTTACATTGCCACCCGTTAAAGGACTGGCTAACTTAAAACTGTGTTAGACACAGCTAGTATCCCATTCATTGGGACCCCTGGGACTTATAGCTACACTGCCACCTGTTAAAGGGCTGGCTGACTTAAAACTGTGTTAGACACAACTAGTTTCCCAGGGACTTATAGCTACCCTGCCACCCGTTAAAGCGTTGGCGGACATTAAACTATGTTAAACACAGTTAGTGTCCCTGTTATTCGGATCCCAGGGACTTAAAGCTACCCTGCGGCCCTTTAAAGGACTGGTGCACTAAAAACAGTGTTAGACACAGCTAGTGTCCCATTCATTGGGATCCCAGGGACTTATAGCTACCCTGCCACCCGTTAAAGGGTTGGCAGACATTAAACTGTGTTAGACACAGCTAGTACCCCAGAGACTTAAAGTTACTCTGCCACCCATTAAAGGGCTGGTGGATTAAAAACTGTGGTAGACACAGCTAGTGTCCCATTCATTGGGATGCCAGGAACTTATAGCTACCCTGCCACCCGTTAAAGGGCTGGCTGACTTAAAACTGTGTTAGACACTGTTAGTATCCCATTCATTGGGATCCCAGAGACTTAAAGCTACCCTGTCACCCGTTAAAGGGTTGGTGGATGTAAAACTGTGTTAGACACAGGTAGTACCCCAGGGACTTAAAGCTACCCTGCCACCCTTTAAAGGGCTGGCTGACTTAATACTGTGTTAGACACAGCTAGTATCCCATTCATTGGGATCCCAGGGACTTAAAGCTACCCTGCCACCCGTTAAAGGGCTGGTGGATTTAAAAGTGTGTTAGACACAGGTAGTGTCCCATTCATTGGGATGCCAGGGACTTATAGCTACCCTGCCACCCGTTAAAGGGCTGGTGGACTTAAAACTGTGTTAGACAAAGGTAGTGTCCCATTCATTGGGTTGTCAGGGACTTATAGCTACGCTGCCACCATTTAAAGGACTGGTGGACTAAAAACTGTGTTAGACACAGCTAGTGTCCCATTCATTGGGATCGCAGGGACTTATAGCTACCCTGCCACCTGTTAAAGGGCTGGCTGACTTAAAACTTTCTTAGACACAACTAGTTTCCCAGGGACTTATAGCTACCCTGCCACCCGTTAAAGCGTTGGCGGACATTAAACTATGTTAAACACAGTTAGTGTCCCTGTTATTGGGATCCCAGGGACTTAAAGCTACCCTGCGGCCCTTTAAAGGACTGGTGGACTAAAAACAGTGTTAGACACAGCTAGTGTCCCATTCATTGGGATCCCAGGGACTTATAGCTACCCTGCCACCCGTTAAAGGGTTGGCAGACATTAAACTGTGTTAGACACAGCTAGTACCCCAGAGACTTAAAGTTACTCTGCCACCCATTAAAGGGCTGGTGGATTAAAAACTGTGGTAGACACAGCTAGTGTCCCATTCATTGGGATGCCAGGAACTTATAGCTACCCTGCCACCCGTTAAAGGGCTGGCTGACTTAAAACTGTGTTAGACACTGTTAGTATCCCATTCATTGGGATCCCAGAGACTTAAAGCTACCCTGTCACCCGTTAAAGGGCTGGTGGATGTAAAACTGTGTTAGACACAGGTAGTACCCCAGGGACTTAAAGCTACCCTGCCACCCTTTAAAGGGCTGGCTGACTTAATACTGTGTTAGACACAGCTAGTATCCCATTCATTGGGATCCCAGGGACTTAAAGCTACCCTGCCACCCGTTAAAGGGCTGGTGGATTTAAAAGTGTGTTAGACACAGGTAGTGTCCCATTCATTGGGATGCCAGGGACTTATAGCTACCCTGCCACCCGTTAAAGGGCTGGTGGACTTAAAACTGTGTTAGACAAAGGTAGTGTCCCATTCATTGGGTTGTCAGGGACTTATAGCTACGCTGCCACCATTTAAAGGACTGGTGGACTAAAAACTGTGTTAGACACAGCTAGTGTCCCATTCATTGGGATCGCAGGGACTTATAGCTACCCTGCCACCTGTTAAAGGGCTGGCTGACTTAAAACTTTCTTAGACACAGCTAGAACCCCAGGGACTTAAAGCTACACTGCCACCCATTAAAGGGCTGGTGGATTAAAAACTGTGTTAGACACAGCTAGTGTCCCATTCATTGGGATGCCATGGAGTAATAGCTACCCTGCCACCCGTTAAAGGACTGGCTGACTAAAAACTGTGTTAGACACAGCTAGTGTCCCATTCATTGTGATGCCAGAGACTTATAGCATCACTGGCACCAATTAAAGGACTGGCTGACTTAAAAGTGTGTTAGAAACAGCTAGTGTCCCATTCATTGAGATGCCAGAGACTTATAGCTACCCTGCCACCCATTAAAGGGCTGGTGAATTAAAAACTGTGTTAGACATTGCTAGTGTCCCATTCACTGGGATCCCAGGGGGTAATAGCTACCCTGCCACCCGTTAAAGGACTGGCTGACTAAAAACTGTGTTAAACATAGCTAATGTCCCATTCATTGAGATGCCAGGGACATAGAGCTACCCTGCCACCCGTTAAAGGGCTGGCTGACTTAAAATGTGTTAGACACAGCTAGTATCCCCTTCATTGGGATGCCAGGGACGTAGAGCTATCCTGCCACCCGTTAAAGGGCTGGCTGACTTAAAACTGTGTAAGACAGAGCTAGCATCTCATTCATTGGGATTCCAGGGACTTATCGCTACCCTGCCACCCGTTAAAGGGTTGGCGTACATTAAACTGTGTTAGACACAGCTAGTACCCCAGAGAGTTAAAGCTACCCTGCCACCCATTAAAGGGCTGGTGGATTTAAAACTGTGTTAGACACAGCTAGTATCCCATTCATTGGGATCCCAGGGACTTATAGCTACCCTGCCACCCGTTAAAGGGTTGGCGAACATTAAACTGTGTTATACACAGCTAGTATCCCATAAATTGGCGTCCCAGGGACTTATAGCCACCCATCAAAGGGCTGGCAGACTAAAAACTGTGTTAGACACAGTTGGTATCCCATTCATTGGGATGCCAGGGACTTATAGCTACCCTGTCACCTGTTAAAGGGCTGGCTGACTTAAAACAGTGTTAGGCACAGCTAGTGTCCCATTCATTGGGATCCCAGGGACTTATAGCTACCCTGCCACCTGTTAAAGGGCTGGCTGACTTAAAACTGTTATAAACACAGCTAGTATCCCATTCATTGGGATCTCAGGGAGTTATACCTACCCTGCCACCTGTTAAAGGGCTGGCTGACTTAAAACTGTGTTAGACACAGCTAGTACTCCAGAGACGTAAAGCTACCATGCCACCCGTTAAAGGGCTGGTGGATTTAAAACTGTGTTAGACACAGGTAGTTTCCCATTCACTCGGATGCCAGGGAGTAATAGCTACCATGCCACCCGTTAAAGGACTGGCTGACTAAAAACTGTGTTAGGCACAGCTAGTGTTCCATTCATTGGGATTTCAGGGACTTTTAGCTACCCGGCCACCCATTAAAGGGCTGGCAGACTAAAAACTGTGTTAGACACAGCTAGTATCCCCTTCATTGGGATGCCAGGGACATAGAGCTACCCTGCCACTCGTTAAAGGGCTGGCTGACTTAAAACTGTGTTAGACACAGCTAGTACTCCAGAGACGTAAAGCTACCATGCCACCCGTTAAAGGGCTGGCTGACTTAAAACTGTGTAAGACACAGCTAGTATCGCATTCATTGGGATCCCAGGGACTTATAGCTACCCTGCCACCCGTTAAAGGGTTGGTGGACATTAAAATGTGTTAGACACAGCTAGTACCCTAGAGACTTATAGGTACCCTGCCACCTGTTAAATGGCTGGCTGACTTAAAACTGTGTTAGACTCAGCTAGTGTCCCATTCATGGGGATCCCAGGGACTTATAGCTACCCTGCCACCCGTTAAAGGGTTGGCGGACACAAAACTGTGTTAGACTCCCCTAGAGCCCCAGGGACTTATAGCTACCCTGCCACCCATTAAAGGGTTGGCGGACATTCAACTGTGTTAGACACAGCTAGTATCCCATTCATTGGGATGCCAGGGACTTATAGCTACACTGCCACCCATTAAAGGGTTGGCGGACATTAAACTGTGTTAGACACAGCTAGTATCCCATTCATTGGGATCCCAGGGACTTGTAGCCACCCTGCCACCTGTTAAAGGGCTGGCTGACTTAAAACTGTGTTAGACGCAGCTAGTATCCCATTCATTGGGATCCCAGGGACTTATAGCTACCCTGCCACCTGTTAAAGGATTGGCGGACATTAAACTGTATTAGACACAGTTATTGTCCCTGTCATTGAGATCCCAGGGACTTATAGCTACCCTGGCACCCGTTAGAGGACTGGTGGACTAAAAACTGTGTTAGACACAGCTAGTATCCCATTCATTGGGATCCCAGGGACTTATAGCTACCCGGCCACCCGGTAAAGGGCGGTTGGATGTTAAATTGTGTGAGACACAGCTAGTATCCCATTCATTGGGATCCGAGGGACTTAAAGCTACCCTGCCACCCGTTAAAGGTCTGGCTGAATTAAAACTCTGTTAGACACAGCTAGTATCCCATTCATTGGGATTCCAGGGACTTACAGCTACCCGGCCACCTGTTAAAGGGCTGGTGGACTTAAAATTGTGTTAGACACAGGTAGTGTTCCATTCATTGGGATGTCAGGGACTTTTAGCTACCTGGCCACCCGTTAAGGGGCTGGCAAACTTAAAACTGGGTTAGACACAACTAGTGTCCCATTCATTGGGATGCCAGGGACTTATAGCTACCCAGCTGCCCGTTAAAGCATTCCTTTCATTGGGATGTTAGGGACCTAAACCTACCTTGATGCCCATCAGGCAAGAGATCTCATGGTCCAGCTGACAGCACTCTACAGAAAGTTTGGAAGAACAGCTTGGCTCCTCCAATGTTGTTCTCAGATGTCCCTATGTGCAGGAAGCAGATCCAAAGATGCTTCATCTGTACATATGCCATATGTTCAGATGTGAACGGTAGAGAAGGAAGAAGCCATAGCTTGGCGCCTCCTTTGAAAGTAACATGCTGACTTAATTAGCCTGCTTTGCTTCTTAAGGACCACGCATAAATCAGTCCAGCTGGAACCAGATCTCTGCTGCAGTCAACTGTAAGTTAACCTCAAGATGTCACCTTGCTTCTCTGGACCCTGCTGACTCCTTGACCCTCAACAATCCATATGGACCATCCTCCTGCACAGCAGCTTCTAATCCTGAAGGATGAGTTCATAAAGTATTTAGTTAATTCTTCCAGAACAGAGTCACGCTAACGGAGTTTCTTTACTCTGTAATATAAAATTTTTGCTGCCGAAACGAATGCTGTTGCTAATGTCTTTGTCAGTGCCTTGGAAATCCATGACAATACCTGGATTCCTTGTCTGGGAGTCGACAAGGCTCGTCAGGACCAGATCGGTAGAAGCCCTTTGGGGACCACCATCCCAGCGCGCACCAAGGTAAGGGACTTTTTGAAATCCCTGTTGGCTTGGCCTCCCCTTCAGGTGGAACCGTGGGTCCGGAGCACGCTCGAATCCCAACCCAGGAATTCTGTGAGACCAAGCAAAACAGGAAAGTGGACCTCACCGCCTCTGTAAGTAAAGAATGTAAAGTTTATTACTCACCCCATAGAGCATGTCTTGATACCCTAAACGTATTGTGACCTTGTTGCAAGGCATGATGTGGCCTTTTCCTCCTTTGGAGGCTGGTTTGAGTTTCCTGACTCCTCTTCATGAAATCCCAACTTCCAGCCTGATCACCTGGGGGTCTTGGAATTTAATGAAATCTCTTTTTGCATTTAAGAAAAGGGAATATTGAGGATATAAGGACACACCATGTTTCAGAGGAGAGGAAAACCCGTATCTTCTGGGTATTTTGAGCCATATACAGAGTGGTTTGCCAGACTGAGCTAGTAGATGAACTGCTGTCTGACTATTGCAAGAACCTAATGATGTGTGTTCAAGCTTCTCAATCACAGGTAGTCAAAAGATTGCATCAACTACTAGAGCCTGGAGATTGAATCTACATCAAATTGTTTCAAAGGAAGAACCTCCTGCAACTGAGGTGGAAAAGTCCGTATCAGGTGCTTCTGGTGACCAACGCCGCTGTTAAGGGTAATCAATGCCATAAGTGTAAGGGCTACAACAGCTGGGTCTACTTCTTGCACTGCAAAAGAGTGACTGCCGACGCCAGTCAAGAGATGACACCAAGGGACAGAGACAGCGATTCCCAATGGAGCGATGCAGGCTGCCCAGCCCAGAAAAAACTGACTGCAGTTGCGGATGGGTTTCTCATGACCACCAGATGGACTGCTAACCCCTCGGGAGACCTCAAAGTGGAGTTGAAGAGACTGAACTGACAGGATTTGCCCTCAGTGAAAACTGGTTTAGAAACTAGTTATTCATGGGTTCAACCACGCTGGCCTTACTTAGTGTGTTTGCTTTTCACAGTCATTATTATTGTTACTATAATTCTGTTGATAGAATTCTCATGAAAAGAGAAATCCTATTAGTCTTCCCATTTGTAACCCCTGTGAGTTCCTTCTACTAAGGCAACACTTTCCTCCATCATGTAAAGCAGATAGAACAAGACTCAGAACAAGACCCACTACTGGGTCTGTTCTCACAGGCCCAAAGATGTCAAAAGTGGCCTACCCATATTTTCAGTCCTGGCCAGTCATGAGAGGGATGGGGAAAATGTCTCCTGGATGTAGGCCCCAAGTAACGAAAATGTTTTACCCTCTAGCACAAGTGGGTACCCTCCCCATATGCTAATAGTACCCAAATATATGCTCAGATGAGTCAAGGGAAAAGCAGGAGTCTGGCAGATCCCTTCCAAGACAGTCTGACCAATGTGAAGATTATGTTTGTCTATGCATATGCAGCTGGAACATTTTGGCAAAGCAGAGAGAGTGTCCACAAAATGCTTCCGTGCAGTGACCCTGGCCTGTGTTCCCTTTCATATATTTCCTCCTCTGGGAGAACCCTGAAAACTTTGCCTGCTCCCCAGATTCACAATTATCTCAATGCTAATGGAGGAGCAATAATAGAAACTTACCTCAGAGGAGCTGTTCCCTTTTATGAGGCAGGTGCCAATCACATGGATATTTTAAAATTATCCTCAGCCCTAGAAGAACTGGGAAACTCTATGGCCAAAGCCCTTGGAGCCATGAGTTCTGAAATGGGGCCAGTAAGGAAATTGTCCCTACAAAATAGAATGGTTGAGGGAGCCCAATGGAACTTTTGGGGACCACTATGGAATTCATTAAGTAGTTCAGGGAAGAAGATACTCATAGCTCTGGGTTGTATGTTTATGTGTTTTGCTTGCTTCCAAATGTCCATTTGCTGCTTCAAGTTGTACGTTGGGAAGGCTGCCAAGGCCTTCAGCACATGGTTGACTTAGAACTGTGTTGCACATAGCCAGAGTCCCCTTCATGAGGACATCTCAGCTAGCAATGATGACCTAATAGAATGTGGCTTAATGATGGGGTATCGTGATGGATCCTTCCTGGAAATGTAGCTGAGTGTGAGGAAACCTCCAAGGTGAAAAGCCTAGACACATTGAATGAGATTTCATATTAAATTAGAACTCTTGTTTGACCGACTACAGGAAAACAACAATTTCACCTGAGGCACGTCTTCCCATCACTAGTTTATAGAGCACAACCTTTCCCAACCTAGTGCCCTTCAGAGGTTTTGGACTATGATCCCCAGCATTTCTGACCAGTGGCTGTGCTGGCAAGGGCTGATGGGAGTTGAAGTTGAAAACATTAGGAGGGTACCAGGTTCGGGATTGCTGATATATCAATATATGTGGAGTTTTATGGAGAAGGTGCCAACAAAGGTGAGCCAATTCAATTGTACCTGCCTAGGCTTCCTTTCGGGTACAAACGGGGATGGCAGAGGACAGCCACCTCACATTGGAATTGCATAAAGGCAGAAGAAGCATATTTATTGGGTTTTTTAATGTATGTTGTGTATGCTGCATGTTTTTATGGTTTCAAATTGTATATGTTTTTAATTTTATGTCAACCACCCAGAAAGCTTTGACTATGGGGCAGTAGAGAAATGTAATAAATAATGATAATGAAGCAAGGATGGCTGGAGCAGAAGGTTGTTGCCTTGATGTGTCACGTTATTCTACCCCTTCAACAGACAAAAATATAGCTCACATATGCTTTCATCTTATCACCAAGAATGTAGGTGTTACTGAAGAGAGATGAGATGCTTCAAAGGGGATTAGCTAAATGTGGTCCAACTTCAAAGGTGTGGTTGTCTGGGATGCAAAATTGTTCTGCAACACTCGGGTTATTCATCTCCCTCATTGCTTCCCTCCCTTTAGCTTTAGACATTCTGTTAAGACTTCTTTTATTACTATTTCACTTACCTTGGGCAGAGCAACATCAGTTAAAATTATGTCCAGGGAGGAGATATGCTGCTGCAAGATTGTCTGTCATGTCCTTGGCCTGGGAAGGGAGAAGGAAAGCCTGCTGTCAGAAAATACAGAGGGTAGTCTCTGGCTTGCCCTTTTTGCCACAGCCAGCCATCTGCTCCTAATGTGAAAACTGACACTAGATAATCCCAGGGTAGTGGTACAGGGCTCACAAGTAGGCCATGTTGGTACATTGTTTATTAGCTGGGATGCTGACATCTTCCACCATCCCCACCCTTCAGAATGTCCTATTCCCTTTGAGCTTAGCTGCAGTCTTCACAATAAGTGGGGGTGAAATGGATTTTCCCAAGGACACTGCATTACAGCAGGGCCTGGAACTCTACTGAGAACCCCTGTTAGACTACAGCTTCACATACCATGATGCACCTTGGGGGAATGGACGATTAGCTCCATTGTAGCCATTCATTTCCTTCAGGTCAGGAAGTTCGTTGAGATTGTTTTCAACATTTTATTTGGTATTTTGAGCCACATACCTAACAGAACGGCTCGGGCAAAGGCGTATGAAATTAATATGAAGAAAACAAATTACGTCAATAAAAGTGTCAACTGGTAGAATTAAAAATATCTTTATAAAACACTCACTGGAACTAGCCCAGCCTTCCAAAAGAGCAAGATTAAGCAGTTTGCAAAAGAAGCTGCCAGGTAGACCGTTTTCCCTGGAGAGTAAGTAAGGGGCCGTGTCACCACAGATCAGGGCTGGGGAGCCTATGGCCCTTCAGATGATGTTGGCCCTCAAATCCCATCAGTCCCTCCCAAGATGAGAGTTGTTCCCCTTGGAGCCAGAGTTCAGGCACTCCTTGCCTAGGAGAGGATTCTCAGAAGGGGACTGGGCTCCTTCAGATGAAACTGTGCTGGGCAAGTTATTTTCTTATCCAAAACCCTCCCCCACTTTGAAAGAAATCCCACTTAAACTCACTTTCAAGATAGTATTAAGATCATAGGTGTTATGGAGTTATAGAAGAGGGCCACATTTATGGCATACTTTTGACTTCTGGACTTTGGTCACTGGTGGTTACATCAGCATAGGATTGGCTGGTTTGGACAATTGTGCTTGATAATTACTTCCACAAATTAATTCTTATTAAATTCTACCCCAGTTTTCTATTTTTTTAAAAAACACACACACACAGCACTGAGAGCCAGTGTGATGTAGTGGTTAGAGTGTTGAATTGGGAGTTGGGAGATCCGGGTTCTGGGTGCTATTCAGCTGTGGAAGCTCACTGGGTAAGTTTGGGCCAGTCCCAGACTCTCAACCTAACCTTCCTCACAAAGTTTTTGATGTGAGGATAAATTGAGAGAACGAATACGTACGCTGCCTTGAGTTCCTTGGAGGAAAAAAGGTGGGATATAGATGCAATAAATAAATAAATCATTTTATGAAACACACAAAAATAGCAAACAATGCAAAATGATAACAAACCCAAAACTAAAGGCTTTAAAACAGCTGCCAAGGAAAAGCTTGGCAGTGCCTTAAAGGCTAGACCTGGAAAAAGTTCATTGCTTCAGAATTTGTTTAGATGTGGAGCAGTATATAAATGTCGTAAATAATTATTTCATGGCTCTGATGTGTCCCTTTCATGTTATGTGGTACATTTGCACATATGCATCTGTAAGCCTGTATGCATTTATCTATTCATGCCACATGAACTCCGTATACTATTTGTTTCACCAGTTGAATGAATAGTCAAATAGATAGCCCAAGCTGGGTTCCCCTATCATACCCTCCCCAAGCCAGTGGACCCCATGAAATTGATTGGGTTGCCTGCCCCTAATTTCCATCCCTGGGGGATAATTTGAGGGGGATTATTCATTCAGCCCTGTCCACCACTGGAATGCTGCCCACAAGAGCTTCTCCAAAACAGAACTCAGTCCTCAGGCTCAAAGAAGTTCATCACCCCTGAAATAGATGAGTCCTTCAAACAGAAAACTGTCTTATGATACTCCTTCAATTAGCCCACTGTCCTCAGTAAAGCAGGGCACCTGGCCACCATACGCAAAGCTGCTATCCAGAATTACTGGAATTGGAATTCAGGATGTGCCAATTTTGTTATTGTCTCTGGGTGACCTTGGGCAGGTTGTTTTTCTTCATTGAAAACCAGCCCTCCTTCACCTTACAGGTGTGACAACCTGGCATCTTGAGCTGAAACCATCTGTGGCTTCTTCTACTCCCCTCTTTGGTGCATTGATAGAACTGGGTAGCCAAATACCTGTACCAGGAAGTGGTGGTTGATTTGAAGAACTATCAGTGATGGTGCCAGTGGCAGAAACTCTGCTGCACCAAGAGACCTGCCTCTCCTGTGAAAGACTGCAAACAAGACCAAGATTTTAACACATTTATTTCTTTATTATGTTTCTAGCCTGCCTTTTCCTGTAAGGAGATTAAGGCAGCATCTGGTGCCTCGGATAGCTGCCAGGGCCCAAACACTCTGACCAGGCCCACCGTGGATACCTGCCCTGGACCCCTTAAGAAACATATTCTGGCCTCATCCTCAAAGCCCCACCAGGCAGCTGGGCCTAGCTGCTGTTCTAATTTCCCACGATGCCCTAGAATGAGATTATATAGGCTGACCATATTTTGGAAACTAAAAAGGAGGACAAAATGGCCACCCCAAGGAGGCGTGCCCACCAACATGTCCAGCCCCCAAGGGGGCGTGCCCACCAACATGTCCGGCCCTCAAAGGGGCATACCTACCAACATGTCCAGCCCCTAGGGGGGCATGCCCACCTGAACATGACCTTGGTCACATGTCTGATTTCACAGCACATAGCCACAAGAGGGTGAAATTCCCTCTTCATCACAACAGTTAAAGCTGGAGGAGCCTTGCCCTCTTTTGTATCTGGTCATTCTAGAATAGCTCCTGCAGCTTGAGCTGTTGTGATGAAGAGGGAATTTCCCCAGGTGCTACATGCATACAAATGACAACCACAGAAATTCCCTTTTCTGTGCAACTGTTAAAGATACAGGAGCCCTGTCCTCCTTTCCATATGGTCACTCTAATTCTGGGACAAGATGATACTTTGCAATCGAGCAGACATAACAGTTACTAAACAAAAAAGAAAAACACAACTACCTCATTGACATAGCAATTCCTAATAACAAAAATGCTGCAGAAAAGGAAGAGGAAAAGAGAGGAAAATATACACCGCTGGATATGAAAATTAAAGAACTGTGGCAGCAGGAAAAAGTTACAATTATTCATTAGTCAACAGTCACATCATTTTTTAATTTTATTTTTTACAGAAAGCCTTCAGAAACTATGCCTACCAAAATACATCCACACCAACATCCACAAAGCAGTCATCCAAAATGTTCAATAGTCAGGAAATTTCTGAATCAGTAAAAGAGAGCATGGCTTGGCAAAGCCCATCATGTTCATCTAGAAAAAACACCACGAGCAAAAAAGAGAGATAATAATGGGAACACTGTTAATTTTTTTTTAAAAAAAGATTGTTTAAGAAGGATGAACAATTATCAGCAATTGTTACAAAATACACATCATGCCAATTATATCAAAACAAATTGGAGAGGAAGGTCTATGGGTCAAAATGTATTATTTAAAAAATAAATTATTAAAAGCTACTACACTAAATCTACCAAACTTTGTGCTGTGTAGCAAGACTATATTAAAGCAGCATACACTCCCTGCTAATTTAGGATTTCACTTGATTTTGACTATCTGTAGCAGTACACCCCACCCACCTAATGTGTTGGATCTTGAGTATGTTAATCATGCATTGGCCCCATTGAAATCAATGAGACAAAAGCATAACTTAAGTCTGAATCCAACTCAATGTGTACAAAAAGAAGGTATCTATAACCTTCTCTAGAGCATGCACCTGTTGAACTGTTAAAACAAATAAGGAGCGCTTGTCATGATTGGCTAGCAAAAAGCAACTTCTACTGAAAAGGTGAGGATAGTATAATATGTAATTCTGATAAGAACACATCTAGGATCATGGAAATAGAATTTAAGAGCCCTCAGATTTAGTACTAAATACAAGCTTGGTTGAGAAAGAATCAACACAGCTTCTGCAAAGAGATAACTTACATCACCAATCTTATGGAATTCTTTTGGAGTCCCATCATTGTACATTTGTACTTCCAAAAGATTTTGACAAAGTCCCTCAACAAAAGCTCCTGGGATAAGAGGATCTTATGGGTTGAGAACTGGTTAATACAACAGGACACAGAGGGTAGTAGTAAACTAACAGTTTTCACAGTGGACATTGAAATTACTCAAGGATCTGTACTGGAATAAGTGCTAATTAATTTATTCAAAATGAGTCAGGGTAAGCAATGAAGTGGCCAGGTTTGCAGATGATGTGACATTATTTAGAATAGTGAAAACCCAAGTGCACTGTGAAATGCTCCAAAGGATCTTGTCAAACAGAAAATCACGTTTAATGTAGTTAGAAGGATTCTGTTTTTAACTGCTGGAGGCTTGCACTGGAGGAAAGGAGTATGCAGCCTTTGAGGAAAAGAGGAGGGGCAGGAGAAGGAAAAATATACATCTGGACGGAACCAGGTTGGGTAGGGGCTAGATGGATGGATAGAAAGAGAGGGAAATGGGGTATCATAAAGAGACAGAGAGATCTATCTCTGCCTTGGCACCTTGCTGGGCATGGAGGAAGAGGGAATGAAAGAGAGAGAGAAGGGAGAAATGCTGTGTCAGAAAGAGAGAGAGAAAATGGGGTGGCACACACACACATAGAAGAGAGAGAAGGAGCTGGCAGAAAGAGAGAGGGGAAAAAGAGGTAACCAAGGGGGCGGGGAAGAGTGCAAAGTAGACGAAGGAATAGGATCATGAAGGAAAGGCTATTTTACGATTAAACTCCTGAAGTTTTTTTGGTTTTGAATCCACAGATATGGTTTTGTACTGGCACTATATTCCTCTAGAGAGGTAGAATTTTTATTTATTTTATTTAAAGATCACAAAAACTGTGCAAGCTTTTGAGGGACCTAGAGATCTCTTGAAAGCTTATACATTTTTACGATCTTTTGGTTGACCTAATAAAGGCATTACACTAACATGGATTGAGAGATTTTACTAGGGAGAGTAAACCCCATTGAACTCAAGGGACTGATTTGGTTAGGAATGGATTGTACAGGTAGTGCTGGGAGGAGGAAGAAGTCAGCTCTTGGAAAAGGCTAATTTTGAAGCTTGGACTGCCCTGGCTCTCCTTTTCCAAATGCCATTTAAATGACACCATTTAAAAAGAAACGTGACCTTGCCTAATCAGAAATCCATGTAGTGAACTTAATGCCATGGAAGTCAAGGGAACAAACATTTTCACAAGAAATATCGAAAAATTAATCAGACTCCCTAAATAATTTATTATATGCTCTGTGATGTTGTCCAACCGCAATGATATGTTATTGAACCACTGTGTCATTGAGCTGTTACAGCGGGCAACTACTAGACAAATCAAACAAGTTTCTACAAATAACCCAGGCCATCTAATTTAGTACAAAACGCTGTGCATACAGTTTAAGGTATCTCCTTAACCATGTGGAATGCCACGTATCTTGGGAACAATAGATAAAGACACTATGGCTTGGCTAAAGAATTAGAAAATAGGGATTTGGCAAGTTTCCCAATAAGAGCTTAGTATGGAAAGAGCATGAATCATGCCCTGTGAATAGCAAAACAATACATTTAATGTGTAAAGAATTAAGAGGAAAAAATGCTACTGCTATTTCTTTGCAGTTCACCAAACTGATTAAGCTGGGGTAACTGAGTTGAAATTGATTCAGATTATATGAAGTCCATGGGCTAAGAAAGTAATATGAATTAAATGTAGTATTCTCCAATTTATAAATATTCAGATAGCTTCCCCCACCCCCCCACCTTGTACGTAGAGAATCAAAAAAGTGCTCTCCTGAAATATTGTCTTTGCCAAACTGGAGTTGCTTGGTAATAAATTGTTTTGTAAGAGGGGAGGCAAAAAAAGAAAAGAAAGAGCTCCTTACTGTCTAAGCTAACATTTTCAGCTTCCGTATCCTGGAAAGGAAACAGAAGAAGGAGATCAAGAGAAGCCGGAGTTTTATTCTGACACTTTAGCATATCTCTCCCTGGGCAGTTTGGAGACAGCAGTGTATGTCCCTAGTTTTTAAAGTCTGCAGAGTGACGTCCTGCAAGTGTTTATATTCTTCCCTGCTCTGATATCACTGGTAGGCTCTAGTATAAGTTGTTTCTTTTTTCTTTCTCTTTCCTCTCCCTTCCACCACCCAGGGCCATCAGGACTCAAAGAAAGCTCTTTCCTGCAGCAGCAGGAGAGGCCATTTTTAGGCGGGGCCATTGTCTTTACCAAACTGGAGTCGCTTTGCTTTGTAAGTGGGGAAGGCACAAAAGAAAACAGAGAGCTCCATTTTCCAGTTTCCTTACCTTGGAGAGGAGACAGAAGAAGGAGACCAAAAGAAGCTGTAGCTACAGCACATCTCACTCCGGGCAGTTTGTAAACAGCAGCGTCTTCTTTCCCTTTCCCTTTGCTTTTCCCGCTCACAGGAGCAATCGGGATTTTTTTTTTTTAAAAAAAGAGCTCTCTCCTGGACAGGATAAGGTTTTTTTTTAAAGACACATGGAGCATGTGGGCAGCAAAGTTTTTGCTGGAGGCCTCAAAAGAATGCCGCTTCTCCCACCCACCAGACCCATCAAGATTTTAAAAATTCTCCTAGGCAGAAGAGGCTTTTTTAAAAAGGCGCCAATGGCCCCCGGTGTGTGGGAGAGGCAGCAAAGTGTTTCTGGAGGCTGAAGAAGGCAGGAATGGACACAGCACCTCCCACATGATTGTTGCCCAGCAGAAGCCTGGATAGGCGGGGCTAGGAAGGCCTGTTTCAGGAAGTGATGGAAACGGGTCTTTCTAGCCTCCCCAGAGCAGCGATCTGGGCTTCTGCTGTGTTGTCGCTGTGGTGACGAGGCAGCAGAACCCCGGATGTGCCGTGGGAGAGGCTGGAAAGGCCCGTTTTTGTCACTTCCAGAAACAGGCTTCTCCAGCCTCGCCCAGCCCCCATCCAGGTTCCTTCTGGGTCGTCGCCATGGCGATGACCCAGCAAGAGCCCGGATGTGCCATGGGAGACACTGGAAAAGCCTGTACCCGGAAGTGGCGAAAACGGGCCTTTCTAGCTTCCCATGTAAGGCAATTTTCCTGGATTTGGGGGCAAATTTAAGGTTTCCCCCCCCAGACCCGGTTTTGGTCCCCAATTCCCGGACATGTCCGGGCAAATCCAGTCATATGGTCACCCAAAAAATATGGTCACCCTATGATAGCCAGGGCTGCTGTAGCTGGAACCTAGCTGTCTGAGATGAACCAGTAGGGACTTTCCTTTGGACAGGAGTCTTTCTTACTTTCGGCCTAGTGGGCAAGGAAGCACCAAGCTCAGAAGACCAGGTGCAGAATACTCTATTTTACCAGCCTCAGCTTTTTTTGTCCAGCATCCACCAATAATTTCCCACCTTTATTTGTGACTATCTTGTGAGAACGACAGGCAGGGCCTTGGTACTGAGGCTTTGGAATGACTTCTTTATGGAAAACTAGCTGATATACCCAGCATTGCTTGGGCCCCCTAAGATATGTCCGTGAGGTGATTGTGTTAAAGTAGTAAGCTGGTGCTAGGCCTGCGAGCTAACTTTTAAAAGAATTAAATTAGGTTCTCTCCCTCTCTCTCTCTCACACCCCTAACACAGGCCAGGGTCGCCTTGCAGCCGCAGCTCTTGACCATCTTCTGCTCGGGGCTCTTGGCAGGAGCCGGGAAACCTCTAAGGGCAGCTCGGTCAAAGGCCTGCACCTACCTTGTCCTGCACTTCTTGCCCACTAAGTGCTCCAGCTGGAGCCTATACTGAAGGGCTGGGCACTTCCTTCCTTTCATCGGGCCTGTTTCTGGGCATGCGCAGAGTGCCTTCCATTATTTCCTTCCTCTTAATTAATTAATTAATTAATTAATTAAAATAATGCTACATTTATTTCTTACACACCTCTCCATTTTGATCGGGACGGGGAACAACAGTAAACGGTAAAATACATAAAACTTAATTAAAACATAATAAACATTGTTAAAACATCCAAAAAAAATTCTGAAAACATCTTAAAATTCCACTGGATAGGCCTGCCAGAAGAGATCAGTCTTTATAGCTTAAGGGTGAAGGCTGTTTGCTTGCTTCCCCCAGATTCTGAGAAAACAGCAATATCAGGATGGAGTGCCTGAGCATGTTCGGCTCCTCAAAGCCACACTGTTGTATCTATTTACGATTTAAAACTACGCAGAGGGTGGGAGGAGGCACGGCAAATGGACACATCCCAAATATGTGGGTTGTTTCATTTTATGTGGGATTGGGTTGACTGCTTGAGACCAACCTTGGGGTTGTGAAAGACACGCAGTGGCAACCCGCCCATGCACTCACAATGGCTGCCAAAGGCCAGTCAGTCTGGCCTCCTGCCCAAGGCATGCTGGGAGTTGTAGGCGTAAACCTATGTTTTTATTAAATTCTTTTAAAATAAATTTATGTTTTTAGATTTTTCTGGTACATTGTATAGCCAGACCTATCAGCGTGCCAAATTTCAAGTTTCTAACATATCTGGAAGTGGGTACATGACACACACGTACTTTCTGCTTTATAGGTAGAGATCACCTGAGTCAAATCCAGAAACTGGAAACTTGTTTATTTTAAACAGGGTTTTAATACCTAGATCTTTCATTGGGGGTCCAAAAACTCTCAAGACACTTCTCTGTCCCTTTAAGGATTTTTTTATTGCAAGCAGTAGAAAAAAGAACCAACACTGAGAGCAAAACTCTAAGTGTGAGATTGACATCTGATACAACAGTTACATGTTTTATTGACATCTTTTAGTGACATAAATATTGCATAAGATTTCTTATCTTTGTTACATACATGGTCTCAAGAATAGGAAAAAATCAGGACGTGCATATTGGCATACATGGTAGGAACATGGAGTACACGTAGATACACGTATAGGCATAACTGGTGGGAATACAGGATATAAGCGAGTTCCAATTAGGGCATGGGACCTAGGCCAGGTCCATCAGGGTGAAGGTACAGGATAAAAGCATAAAAATATCTAAATTAGCCAATATATTTGACATTGAGTCCCAAGTTATTCTTCTCCTTCTCAGTCTTAGCCAAATGTCAAACTACACAACTTGCTGCCAAAATGTCAAGCTACTCTATACTGCCAAAATGGCAAGCTACACTTTTCTTTACCTGTCTGAGGCCTAAAACCCAAGATGGAAGGAGTCAGGTTAAGCTCATACCCCAGAATTCTTCCATAATATGCAACCACTTATATAGGTAGTAGGGGGGTGGGGAATGTGATGTGTTTCTTGTAGCTATAAACAAAGGAGCTATCACATTTCATGTACACTACAGAGGAATATACTTTCAAACCTTTTAAATGATTTCTATGTCATAGGCTATTAAACCTCCAATGGAAAACCCCAAGTAAAAAGATACTCGTTCTATGCTGCGACCACTCTTTAGCTGTCCTAAGAAGACAGGGCGTGCTGGTATTCTGATGTCTTCATCAAGACCATAATCTACATAGACAAGATTATCTTCAGCTCTGCCATTCAACCGAAGCAAAAGATGTTTAACAACATCTGTTTTCCAGATCTCTCCACTCTGCCAAAGGGCGCTCAGCTCATCACTCATCTTGGACCTTGTCTTGTGCCAGCTCTTGATAATAGACTGATCAATTTTTCCTTTGTGAATAAATTTGTTCAGATTGCTTCCTTTCCCCAGGTAGAAGAATGCTAAAGGTTGCTTGGATCGGCACATTTGCCAATACTGGCAATTAAATGCCTTCTTCAATGAATTGATATATTTTTCCATTTGTTTAGAATCTTTATCTAGTTGCTTTTGATTTTCAGGCCAGAATAATAAGGAGGCTAAGAAGTATGGTTCTGAAAACCGGTACTCTAGACCTATTGATTGTAGAATTGTTCTAAGCTGTTCTTTTAGCTCTAGAAAAGATTGCAGCTTTTTGGATTTTGGATTGAGACAATGGAGGACAATGTTGGCCAGGATAAAATTCTGTTTGTCCCTCTGCAGAGATTTGGTAGAGGTCTGAGTAAGCAAAATGGTATACTTATTCACTATGTCCTCCATTTTATTTATAGGATTTTCGTGATTGCTCAGATGTTCCAAAATTCCAGAAAACTTGTCTGCTTTGGAAGCTGCTAAATTCTTCCTGTAATTTTCCAGTTCTAAAGATGAGCTCAGTTTTGAGTTCATTACCCATTCAAAGTCAGAGTAAAAGATTTCTGCATACTTGTTGAAAAAATCTTGAACTTTCTTCCGTATTTTGAGCTCCACGATTTCTTTTTCAGGATTCTTTGGCTTCAGAGGGATGAAGTAGTTGTCAAAAAAATCAAAGGCTTTTTTCAAATTCTCTTGCAAATTACTTAAATAATTAGCATACTCTTCAAGTGCCAATCTGTATTCTTCACTGTCTGTATCATTTGTGGCTTTTGGGATAGCCCAGTTTCCTGACAAGAACTGTATGATGTGTTTTTTAAAGAGATCATCTTTCTTGTTGAACAACGGTGTAGTTGCAATAATTTCTATAGTGTATAAACCAGTTTCTATTTCTCCTAGGTAGCCAGATGTGTTATACATTTCATATCTTCTCTTATATTTTATACTCTGAGAATATTCTCTTTCACTGTCTTTATTTTCTGTTTGTTGTTGTGATTCTTTAAATGCTTCTGAGGCACACTTTGCAAGTTTCAATAAATGTTTCAGAGCATCTACAGTTATGACAGATTTCTCTGTATTTTCATCTAGCCAACGTTTTATTTCACTTTTAAAAACTTGGCCCAAAGTGTCTGATATAAATGAGTTGTTAGGAGCATTTTCCTTAGCTTTTCTAGCCCACTGTAATGCACTGGGAAAATTCTTCTCCTTAATGTAGAAATGCCTTGCTAAAGCTTGGCTAATAAATACATTTTGGTTGAATCTGTCAGTCCCCGCAGTCAAAACTTCCTTAACTTCAGCACTCCCTTCTTCTTTTTGAATTGCTTCAATTAATGGGGAAAACAATGTGTCTGTGTCATCTCCATGTTCCTTTCGGTGCCGTGTAAGTAGCATGCTTTGCACATCTTGCTGAAATTTGTCTCTCCCTATGCCAGTGTCATAAAATAAATTCTCTCTTAACAACAAAAGTGTAATCTCACTTTTAGTCAACTTGTATGTTTGTTTGAATTCTTCTAGGCACTGTACAGCAATCAGGGAGTGACTGATACGTACACCTTTGTATCGTCCACGTTCTTGCATTTCAGTTTGTATTATAATGTTAGAACAATTTCCCATTTTGTCATCCAAATTTTCTGTCCCCCAGAAAGCCTTTTTAGTACTTATTCCCAAAAATTCCTCACACTGTGATACTGAGATTGTGGACTCTGTAACATAAGAATTTAACAATGCCAAAAAGGAAATAAGCTGAGCTTGCTTACTTGTTACATTGAAACCTTTCAGTGTGTTCTTGACTACTTTCTCTATGTACTGTTGATCAAAATTCTTTTTCATAATCATAAATGAATAAAAATCTTCAGGATTATCATACTGATCTTCAATTTCTTTCAGTTTTTCTTCAAAAGCCCTTTGTTCCTTCGGATTTAATTTTTGTTTCAGAGCTATACTATTCAGACTGTTGCTCTTTGCGCTTTCTCCAGGATTCTGAGATCTCATACAATTTAAGATGATTACCAAAGGATTTTCATATATAATACCTTTAGCTGTTATCGCAGATTGGATAGCGTGTTGCAACAGGTAAACATTTTCCTGCTCTTCAAAGTCATCCACAAGTAGCAATACTGGGAAATAGTCCAACTCATTGGATGTCCCATATCTAATTAAGGTGGTCAGTTGTGTTCCAATTTCTGCAAAATCAACTGTTTTATTTTTTAGAACAGCACATCTAAATTTCTTTCTCAGTTCCCAGAGAATATGCATAGCTAAAGTAGTACCCCCACAGCCTGGATAATGGTAAAGGTTGATAATTTTTGTGGGTGACTGTTTAGGAAACTGAGACCCTGTCTCAATCAAATCTTCAAGCTTCTCATAGGCATCCCGTTTAATAAAAGGTAAACAGTAGCTTTCGGAGGCGAAATAAAAATTCCACCAAGACACTTTCCCACCACGATAAAAATGCTCTTCTTGGTTTTTTTTAAATTCAGAAAATCGCTCTTTATTCTTCTCAATTTCTGTGTCCTTGCATTCATTTTCACAAAGTATTTCCAATGCAGTTAGGAAGTCTTCTTCTTTCTTTGAGAGAACTGTAGAAGAAAATCCTTTTGATGGCAAAAGTCTCTGAGATGTTTGGGTCACTGATTTTAATTTTTGGATAGTACCGTTCACCATTGGCAGGCTCAAGTTAGATATACACCTGTCTGCTAGCGTGTCTGCTTCAATAAATCTGGCTTGCAAGAGATCTTTCCAGCACTGGTATGTTTGTGCCCCGATACAGATACACAGCATGTCATCCAGTCCTTTAAGTTCTTGATAAAATGCACAAAATGTTTCAATCATGGGGTCACCTGGATCTTCCACTTTCGAAAGCAAGAGAAACATCACCAAAAATTTCCCTCTTTGCATTACATCTGGATGCGAAAGAAAGGAGATTAGTTTCCTGACTTCAGCAGCCCTCTGTTGCTGCCACAGTCTAGGATTCAAGGGGGGCTCCCTGTTCAGGTCTGACCTGCCGTTGCAAAAAATCCAACCTGGCTGCTGATAGAGATTCAGTTTTTCAATTGTTTCAGAAGCTGAATTCCCGGGGCTCTGGTACTGCTCTGGGAAATGAAGATTTGCAGCTCGGTTTCCTCTGAATGCTTTGACCACACCATTACTGGCTGACTCAGGATCGAACTCTAGAACAGCAAATAAGTTTATTTCCTGCAAGAAAGTCACATGCTGTGTATGATGTGGATGGCATTTGTTTGTGACTAAAATATACCAAGCGTAATAGGAGTTATCGAGCAAGTCTCTGTTGCCTGTGAGTAAGTTCACCAGCTTGAGACCCTCGCTATCTTTCTTCCTTCTTTTTTCTCCGTGCTTTTCTTCAGCTTCTTTTCTATTTATTGCTAATTTCTCCAGATTAGACATAAATGCCTTATTTTCTGTTTTAGAATTAAGAATATTTTTGGAAGAAGCACCATCCCTTATAAATAAACTTTGCACCCATGTTTTGCTTTTAAAGCTGTAACTGCTAGTAGGGAAATATTTAGATTGACAACTAGAATATTTGGGAACCACATCGACTTCAATAACAAATGTTTCCGATGTCATGCTATTTTGCTGCAACACTTCCACAAACCGAGGCTTCCTAATGCAATCTTTTGCAACACTGATGACATGATTTCCGAAGTATTTCTTTATCATCAAGTCAAAATAGTTAATATATTTCTCTTTGTTCTGGACTTTCACCCCAACAATTTCCCCATGAGGATTGTCCTGTACTCCCAAGTGGATAGTGCCATTAGTATGGGAATTCATGCACGCTGCAGCAAATCTAAAGATCTCATTGCAAAATTTCACCTTCAGTTCCTCCTCTGTGGCATTCTCTGTGTTCGTAAAGAGTTTAAATTCATGAACTGGATCGATGAGATTCAGCGGCCCGGTTTCAGGAATATGGAGAACATAATGCTGTATATAGCGATGACTGCTGTGAAACTCGTCAAAAGGGTATGGTAAACATGTTTGTCTGGTTGGAAGTTGATTATTTCCACTATCATGCTGAAGCATGCTTTTTGTTGTTTCTTGAAGCATGGATTCTGTTGGCGCGGGGCATTCAGGTGTTACAATTCCTGGTGTTCTATAGGCATCAACTAAGTTCCCTTCAGCATTTTCTTTCATCCCTCCTCCATCTTTGTTCTCACTGGAAGATTTAGCATCCCGAAGCTCTGTGCTATGTTTTTGCCCAGAAACCGTGCTAGGGCCTTCAACTAAACCACCCCTCTCTTTCAGTGCGTGCATTATTTGAATTGCTGGGCCATAGGTTATCCCCATGACTTTAAGGTCTTTCTCTGACAGGAGCTTCAAAACGGCGCCTGTTACATCTTCACGGAGAAGGGTGTGACCATGTTTTTCATCAAGCTTAAGATTATTGGTCACCCATTGGAATACATGTTCTTTTGTCCAGTTCTGCATGTTTTCAGGCAAATTTAGCTGGCCACTTCTCTTAGGCCTGCAAAGAAAAAGATGCAAAAATTACCAAATGCAATATTTTGTGTTAAAAGTAAAAGTAAAGAAAATGACATTTCCCCTAAACCTATAATCAAAGGGCTGGATCTGCAGTAAGTTAATTGCATTTAGGTCACATTGAAAACAATGGGTAGTATCCCATGTTATTCCTATGTAAAATAGACACACTGAAATGAATGAAGCTTAAGTTAGTCATGGCTAAAATAATTAAAATAATTTTAATGGGTCTACTCTATGCAGGACTAACATTGGATACAATCCAAAGTGAAAATGTAGTCATGATTTAAGCCCCAATTTTAGCATTGAGAGCTGTTCTATGCCCTTATTTATTTATTTATTTATTTATTACATTTATATACCGCCCCATAGCCAAAGCTCTCTGAGCGGTTTACAAAAGTTAAAAACAGTAAACATTAAAAATATACAAATTTTAAAACCATCAAAAACAACAGTATAAAAACAACAGTATCCATTTAAACAACAGTTCTGGGGTCCGTTAAAAAACTAACTTAGCATTGTTGAATGCTATTAAATGCCTGGGAGAAGAGAAAAGTCTTGACCTGGCGCCTGAAAGATAACAGTGTTGGCTCCAGGTGAGCCCTTGCTTGTAAAGCAGGGATGGGCAGCATGCAGTTGCCAGGCCGCATACGGCCCTCAGGGGAAGTTGTGCAGCTCCCACCAGATCCCTTGCTCCCATGGGCTTGTCTATACGGCTTCTTTACCCCAACCTAAATGTGCATATTCGCGTTTTAGGTTACATGACGCAGTCGTCCATTTGCATCAGTGCCGGGTTTTAACTCCAATAATGCCATATTCTCATTCGAGATTTACCGTGACTTTTAGATCGGGTCCAAGTTTGCATTGCTTTATGGCTATGTGTCTTTGGAGGAGCTATGTAAGATTTTGACATGTGGGCGGAGCTTTGAGGTTAGGATAACGTGATTGGCCCATTTCCCGATTTTGCACCAATCTGCTGCCTCCTTCGTTTGTGCCAGTTTTAGTTTGAAGTCTCTCTGAGGAGCTCTGCAGAGAAAGCTTCTTAAAACAAATTTATTCCTCTCTCTCTATATATATTTATTTCATTTCTGTACCGCCCAATATGCAAAGCTCTCTGGGCGGTTCACAAAAAGAAAGAGGGGAAAACAGGCAGCCAGACGAGGAGGCGTGGTGTGCTGCCTCCTTCCTTTCCCTCTGTAGCCTCGTCCTCCCACCCCCGCTCCCGGTTCGTGGAGGCTGTTTCTTTGAATTCCCTTACATGGAGCAATGATGTGACAGAAACAGCTATGGGAACAAAGCGGGAAACAGGCAGCCAGCCTTGTTCCTTTCTCTCTGTAGCCCCCTTCCTCCCACCCCCCGCTTGGTTTGTGTGTTCTATTAGTCTGCGGAGCTCCTCAGATAATATTTATAGCTTTGTTGTCTTCTACTCTTTGTCATATATATGGGATAATGCGATAATGCACATATGCGCATTAATAACTCACTATAAAAATAATAATTCAGGAATTAAATTGCTGTTGCTGCTGCACTGTGACACTCTTTACCTGCATTCGAATCAACGAAAAATTGAGTTTTTATTTAATGAGCAATCCTGCTGTTGTATAGACGAGGGCCATGATGTGGCTGTTTCTCTGCAGAAATGCACTCCTCCAGTCTGCCTAACAGCAGAATCATGGGGAATGCAGCCACATGGTCACTTCCTGTTGCAGTTGCTGCTAAAGCAGGAGAGAGATGCCTCCTGGTCAGTTTGAGTAGAAATTTTAAGGCATACCTTCTCTTCTGCTAAATGTGATCCTGACTCCTACATCACTCATTTATGAAATTTAATTTGAAAACTGAAATCACTAACAAAAGAACATAAGAAGTGCTATGCTGGATCAGACCAAGGGTCTGTCTAGTCCACCACTCTGTTCCCACAGTGGCCAACCAGCTGTCGACCAGGGACCAACAAAGCAGGTCATGGTGCAACAGCACCCTCCCATCCATGTTCCCTAGCAAATGGTGCACACAGGCTTCTGCCTCGAATACTGAAGATGTCACACAACCATCAGGCCTTATTGCCAATGATAGCCTTCTCCTCCAGGAATTTATCCAACCCCCTTTTAAAGTCTTCCAAAATGGTGGCCATCACTACATGTGATAGTGAATTCCATAATTTAACTATGCGCTGTGTGAAGAAGTATGTCCTTTTATTTGTCCTGGATCTCCCACCAATCAGCTTCATGGGACGACCCCAGGTTCTAGTATTTTGAGAGAGGGAGAAAAATGTCTCCCTATCCACATTCTCCATACCATGCATAATTCTGTAAACCTCTATCATGTCTCCCCTTAGCCTCCTTTTTTCCAAGCTAAACAATCCTAGTTGTTGTAACCTTCCCTCATAGGGGAGATGCTCCATCTTTCACTTAAACTTTTGGAATAGTATGATTTTTGGGATCACACATATAGACTTCGAAGTTAATGTGAAAACATTACATCAGCCTTTCCCAACCTGGTGCTCACCAGATGTGCTGGACTACAACTCCCCCAATGGTCATGCTGACTGGGGATCCTGTGAGGACACCAGGTTGGGGAAGGCTGCATTATAGCCTCAGTTTCCTAAGTTACTGCTGTTATTCTTTTCTGCTGAATCAGGAACACCATTGTAGTTCAATGTACCTTTTCTTCCCCATGGTTGAGTTCTTCTACTGTATGATGCCTTGTCTTTTCTTAATAACAGGAAACTGTAAAGCCTGAAAAGAGGAGGAAAAATCATCCAAATAATTTCTAATGACATGACTCATTGTCACCTATACATTTAGAAATTTTAGAAGAGGCAATAAATATGTGAATTCCATAAGAAAAAAAGGAAATGAAATTTAGAAGAGATGTACAATACACGAAAAGGAAAGCTTCTATAAATGTCCTTTATAAACTGTTGCAGTGTTGAAACCCATTTGATACTGAACCCAAACACTGACTTTCTCCATGGCATAATTGGCAACTCTGGGCCCTTAGAAAACTGTCCAGCCTCTCGCTTCCTATCTGGTACTGTTATTTCTTTTGTTCACTGGTTCCTGAGAAGTAAACAGGAAGCCTCATCTCAGAAGACACAGCAACTTGTGATTCTTTGGTGTTTCTTCACTCAAAAGCACTTCCTGATTTGTGGTTCTTGGCTTTGCTTCCTGTTAGACCTCTCCTGTCGCCCCACCTACTTTCTTTGCAATAGTGTTATTTGTGCTTTGCTTGACATTCACCCTTCTTCTCTGACTAGCTACTGACCCTAGCTATTGGCAGTAAACACAGGATTCACAACTCCATAACTTCTCACACAGTAGCTATGGGGATGGGTATTTGTAAATGAGAGGTGCAGACATGCTGCTGAACCCCTTTCCTACTCGCTAATTTGTCTTTGCAGTTTCTGCTTCTGGCTGCTTTCTCCCCACCTGAGGCCTCTTCAAAGATAAACAGGAAGAAGCAAACAAGGGGAGGGGAAATTGGTTAACCGGAAAAGTGTTCAGTGTGGAAAGATTAAGCACCTCTTCCCACTTGCTACTTCTTTTCTGCAAATGCTCCTCCTCCCATTTGCTTTGAATGTCAATGGCAAACACAGGGTTGGGAATTTTGTGTTTGCAGGTGAGCATGTAGTTCTAGTTTAGGGCCCAGATCTAGCTTCACTTTTCCTAATCTGCAAGGAGTACCTGGACATATGTTGTATCCAAAACATTGAGATGCTGTCATATGTTGTAACCCCTTCCCTGACTGCCACATCTCTGGCCAAAGATCTTGATCAGCCTTAATCACTCAAACGACTCAGTATGTAAGCACCCAAGTAGTTAAGAACCCTTAGGGTGACCATATGAAAAGGAGGACAGGGCTCCTGTATCTTTAACACTTGTATTGAAAAGTGAATTTCAGCAGGTATCATTTGTATATATGGGGAACCTGGTGAAATTTCATCTTCATCACAACAGTTAAAGCTGCAGGTGCCCTGCCCTCTTTTAAATCTGGTCACTCAGTATAGCTCCTGCAGCTTTAACTGTTGTGATGAAGAGGGAATATCACCAGGTTCTCTATATGTACAAATGACACCTGCTGAAATTCACTTCTCTATGCAACTGTTAAAGATACAGGAGCCCTCTCCTCCTTTTCCTATGATCACCGTAAGGACCCTAGAGTTTTATATGAGCCAACCAATATTAGAATTTTTCCATCTCTACAATATATTTCTTTTAGGTGCAGTGACTGGCTGTTTCATTCTCAATTCCTTTTCTAATTATGCCTACCATGGAGTTTGCCTTCTTTACAGCAGCCCACACTGGGTTGATATTTTCATCGAGCTGTCCACTACAACCCCAAGATCTCTTTCTTGGGCAGTCACTGCTAACTCAGTTCCCATCAGGTTATACTTGAAAAGCCTCATCCCACATACACTTTTGTTCTGGTTTACCCTCGAATTATCCCATTTCGCTCATATAGTGCTTATATAGCATATGAAAACTTGTAAACTTACACCTCTGCTATAGTGCGTTGGGGAGATCTGTTGAGGTTCACTCACACATGTTGTTATCTCCACTCCCCAGATCTTCTTTGTTCCTCCTCCTACCGTTTATTGGTTGTTTGAAGTGGGGACAACTCCCCCTCGGACAAAAGGGATTGGGATTTGCTTCTCTTGTTACTGAACACCAAAGTAGAACATTATGTAAGACTGCAATCAACTCTTTTGCATGCTTACTCAGTAAATAAATCCCATTGAGTTCAATATAATGCATTTCCAAATTAGAGCCCCTTGGATTGCAATCTTAATTTTTGCAACTTTAAAAAGGAAAATGAAACGGGGTGGGGGAGTGAAGCGAGGTAGGAAGTGGCCATCTCAACTCCCAGTGTATGGAGGAGGAGACTTCAAATGCAGCGCCAGGACCTTCAATGGCAGAGAAATTGAGAGGCAAATCACAGTTAGTGAGAGGATTAAGCCATCCTTTCCCATGTGGGGACTCCCAATAAAAACTGGACCCTCATTGTTAAAAAAAAGGTGAAAAAAAGGTGGGGAGATGCAGTATCCCCCCATGCAGAACGTTTCCATCTCTGCTTCCCCTTGTCTCATGCCATCCCCCACTCAAGTCTTTAACTGTGAAGCTTCATAGGTTGAACCACCCCTCTCTCCTCTTTTGTTAGCGAGACTGCCCTGAGACACCCACCCACCCAACAAAGAACAGGATGGTTGGATAGAACGCAGTGACAGCAATACACGGGAGGGAGGAGTGCATTTATTTCGCATGGAGGGAAAAAACCCAGATAAGACTTTCCTCGCTCCAAAAAGAAATGAAACATGGAGGGGAAGAGACGAGAGTGCAGGACAAGGGCAATGTCATGTTAGTACCAGGCTGCAAATCCACGTACCAGTGTGCGATAAATCGCTGGTATGATGGAGCTCTATCAGTCATATATTTGACATCCCTGAATTAGACTCAGACAACACACTAAGCCATGGTTAGGCCACTAACCCTTTTACAGCAAATGGTTAGTGTGCTTAAACCATGGTTATGTAGCCACCATGGTTAGGTCATGGTTCACGCGCGACACACTAAACCATAATGTTTAGCTCAAAATGCTTAATCACAGTGGCTTAGAGTATTGTTTGAACAGAGTCATTGTGTGAGTTAGGTATTTAGAGGTTTTGGCTAAAGACGGCCCACTTAGAGTCTGACTTGGATAGTGTAATTCAGTGGAATTAGCAGGGGCAGGAATTATTTCTGACTCTGGGGGGGACATAAACAATATTATCTTGTTAGGACACAGGGAAGCAGCACTCAACTTTTTAGGGGATGGCAGCCATGTATATAATAACGTGTCTAGTTCCAGCCTCAGCTAGCGCTCATCAAGAGTAGATTCATCAGAGCTACCTACCTACCCCTGCACCAAAGTATGTCATGTATTATACCAGCTGAAGCATAAATTCTAAAGAGCATACAAGTGTACAAAGCTGTTTTAATGTGGGACAAACCAATACATAGGAAATAACTTTATAGAAATCTACAAAGTAAACAGAATTAGGTAAATTAAACAGGTATACACAGAAAACACACATGCTAGAAAATCAGTATTACATAAAAGTGTAAACTGAACACAAATGAGCAATGTTCTTACAGATGGGCAAAGGTTTAAATCAGTAGAACGTAAAAGTGTAAATTGAACACAAGCAAGGTTTTTTAGGCAATCCTAATTCTGTTTACTTTGTATGTTTCTGTTTAGTTATTTCTTGTGTATTGCTCTGTCACTCCTTAGAATATTTTTGTACAGTTGTATGCTATTTAGCATTTATTCTTCAGTTCTTATTCAAATTGTGCCCTTTTTGGTGGTGTTTATGTATTATACTAGGCCAGATCTACACCTTGCATCAAATCATTATGATCCCATCATGGTAAAACTATATCCCTCTTGCGCATTTATACCTCATAGACATACAATGACATTTGTTGTGGTATTTTGTATAATGTGGAACAACAGGCAGGAAATAACACTATGAAAGCAGTATATGGAATGTCTAATGTGCCCCGACAGTTATCAGTGCACCTCAATACCTCTATAAAGCAGTAGTATAGAACTAGCCCAGGATACTTTTAAGAGCTTTTATAAAGGCGAGTACTGCTCCCCTGGTATGATCCTATGCATGTTTACTGAGAAGCTCCATTATGTTCAGTGGTGCTTACTCAGAGGAAAGCATATACAGCATTGCAGCCTTAGTGTAGTGCAGGGGTGGGCAACTTCTGGGAGATGGGGGGCATGTCCCCCCTCTAACCAACTAAGGCCTTAGCTAGACCTAAAGTTTGTCCTGGGATCATCCCGGGGTCATCCCTGTTCATGTAAATGACACACAGGATATCCCGGGAGAAACCTTAGGTCTAGCTAAGGCCTAAGAGTCATATATCACACTCACCTTGAAAAATGGTGCTGCTGTCAAATTTGCTATGGTGGTGACAAAAAAGTGATTTTGCAAGGAAAAAAGGTGCCTGGGGAGTGTGCCTTTTGTTTGCAAGCAGAAACATATCCCTATTTCTTAATTTTCCAAAGCAATAAATTATAACAATAGGAAATGACCAGAAACTTACACATTAGACGATATCAGTTGGATGATCCTTCATTGTAAAGGAAATCCTGCTTGGATGCCCTGTTAACAATTATTTTTACTTATTAATAAATATTTATTCAAGTATGCTGAAATTATACTTCCATGTTCACGTTTTCTTACCATTTTAAAATCGATTATATGGCACTGAGAAGCAAAGGGAATCTATGCGACTGTATAAATGTTTTGCTGAAGAACTGCAGCTCTGGGAAAGGAAACTGAAAGTACAGCATTTCCCGTTGCAAGAATCGTCAGTTGCCACACTAAACATTTTCTAGTTTACAAAAATGGATTTTGTCACCATTTTTGGCTTGTTTCAGTAAAAGAGGCACAGGATTAGTTCAGGGTAGTGCGCTCTTTTGTAATATCCCATAACATTCAGAACATTTTTACAGCACTTACACAAAGATAATATGATTCTCTGTACAAAGACTATAAGACGCTCTGTTACAGTATGAACGATGAAGTCATATAATATCATTTGCCCAGCTTTTGAGGAAATATCAATGTTTATCTGTTTCAAATCACTTACCACATTTGTTTGCAGAGTCTTCATTGCAGTAGCTGGATGAATAATTTTTTTATAGAGAGAAAAACGGAAGGATCTCTGTTTTTGCTTCCATCAATGGTAAGGGTCAAGTTCTTCTGAAAAAGGAGCTTGTAATTTGTCACATGACCTGCAACAGGGTGGGTAGGCTTATTTTTCATATGTCCCCACCTCCTTTTGTTCCGAAATGACTAATGCATAGTATCCTCTGAGACGAGACTGTACAAGCTAACTATACCAAATGATTTTTGAAAGCTTCAGAAAACAGGGTTTTTATTCTGGGTGTGTACATGCAGCGGAAACTATCAAATTCTAGGAATCCATGTGTCTGAACTTTTTCTTGCCAAAGCTCATCCATCTTATGAGAGAGGGATGAATCTTTTTCAGCTGGAGGGGCAGAATTTCAGAGAAACTCTTGGGGGTCACATTCCAGTGGTGGGTGGGGCCAAAAGGGCGGGCCAAAATATCAGCATATTTTAGCTTAAAGCTCTTACTGCCTGTGACTAAGCCTAAACCTATTGGAATGGGGAAAACCCCAGAGGGCCTAATTGGGACCCCCCCAGAGGCCTGGATTGGGCCACCTGGGCCTGAGGTTGTGCACCCATGTTCTAAGACCATGCTGACATGAAATGTTAATTCACAACAGGAGTTCGTGGTCTTTATAAAAAAGTAGTTACCATACATCTGTAGGAAGTTTTTCACATGCAGGTAGAAATGTAAGTTTTATTTATTTATTTAATAAACGGCTGCTATTCAGCTAAAGTAAGTTTTCAAAATTACCACACAAAATTATAACAATGTAATTTTAAGTATAAATTAAACAGACTACAAAGCAACACTATTGGTCAAGAAAATCTCGTGTGTTGAAGAATGTTTTCACCTAGCAATGGAAGGCATGTAGCAAAGTAGCTTGATGGATAAGGGCATAGGTGTGCACAACACATTTTGTAAGCATGTGCGTGCAGGGATTTCTTTTTTAAGGTAAGCATTTATTTGGCTTGCCTGACTACAGGAGGGCTGTTGCAAGTGGGGGGCGGGGAATGAAGAGACCCTCCTTAAGTCCCAGCATTGGTGGGACTTTGTGGTGACACCGGCTGGAGGAGGTGCTTACAAGGCGATATTAGCCTTTGGGGGCCCTCCTTCTAGCCTCTTTGAAGTGTGGCTCCTGGCAGAGAGGCTCCTAGCAGAGCAATTCCTTTTCACTATTGCTGCTGGGGGCAATAGCACTCTCTCGGAAGCAGCGGTTCTTCAGCACTGTGGCAGAGCAGACGGAAGGCAGATCCACGTGTGGATCCCCCTCTGTATCCCTATTCAATGGCCCCCTCAATTCGGCGCTTATTGCTTGAGACATTAGGGTGTGCCTGGGCACACAGCACATCCCATATGCACACCTATGCATAAGCGTTGCCACAGAAAGGGCTCTGCATCATGTCTCAACCAGGCTTACATCTGAGAAAGAGGGACACAGAGCAAGGCCTCTCCTGAAGTCATGGGTGGCCCAAGCCCAAGACATTTTGTTCTCTAACACGAAGGAGAAGTTCTTCCTCCTCTGCACATACAGAAAATGTGGAGTTGAATCTAGGAATGGTTGAACCTCTTCAAAGTTCATTTTGGATCGCTCCCATTTTTTGTTTGCAACCTGTTTTTTGGTTTGTTTGTACAGGGAAAATGCACGTTTCTGTGCATATTTTTCAAAACCCCATTTCCTAAAATATGAAAATGTGCATTTATTTGGAAAAAGGTGCATTTCAAAGTTCAGAAATGTGCAGACATTTTATTAAAAAAATGCATTTGTGTTCGGGGTTACAATCTGGCCAGGTTTGGATGATTTGCAACGAAATTCTTGTACATCCTAGTTGAATCTTCTTTCAACACTGGCAACAAAACAGCATCCCCTACCGCACCAGCACCATGTGGAACCCATGACTCTGCCCTCCCACACCTTGCCGCCACTCACTCACCACTCCACCTGCTTGCTGCTCATCTAGTGCAGCAGTGGTGATGCCAGTCCAGTGTGTGCCATGTGCACAATGTGCGTGCATGTGTTACCTGCAGGAGCACATGGCCTGGGATAGCTATCTCTGCTGCTTGCTTCATCAGAGGCCTTCTGTAATGGTGCTGTCCATGTTGTATTGGGAGAAGATGACTAGGTAATATAGCCCACCCATTCACCCCAGCAAGAAGCATTATGTGACAAAATCATCTGTTTCTTCAATTAACCTGTTTTATTATATTGATATGAATGTATTGACCCTGTCCAGATGACACACTAAGCCATGGTGGTAAAGCACTTTGAGCTAAACATTATGGCTTAGTGTGTTGTGTGAACTTAGCATGTCATGTGAACCATTCCCTAACCATGGTGGCTACATAACCACAGTTTAAACATGCTGACTAACAATTTGCTGCAAAAGGGTTAGCAGCCTAACCGTGGCTTAGTGTGTTGTCTGAACAGGCCCATTTAGTTTCTCAGGAACTATTTATACAGGTAAGGATGGGATTAACTGTGGGTAGCAAGAAGAGGCTTGTGTGTGGTCGGCTGGTTTGGTTCTACCAGGGAGGGAGGTGAGGAGGGAGTGTGGTGAGAGGAGAGTTTTTCTGTTTTGTCAGTTTAGATGGAGGTAGATTGAGGTTTGGTGTTTGGCAAAGCAACATCTTAGTTTTGAGGGAGGATTTAGAGGGGTAGGAAGGTAGGCTTAGGCTAATTGTTAATTGATGATGATGATAACAATAACAACATCAATAGCACTGAACTAACATCTTGTATATAACAAATTTTTATTTTGTGTTATTGAGTTAAATCCGTGTGCCAGCCTGGTCTTCATTTATGCTACCTCACATTTAGCACTTATTAGCCAGCACCCAATAATTACAAATTTGTAATTATTGTAACAGCGATCAATTCAACACATATCTGGCTGGGTAGAAGTTTATTTATTTATTAAATTTATATACCACGCCATAGCCGAAGCTCTCTGGGCGGTTTACAAAAGTTAAAAACAGTGGACATTAAAAAAGTATACAAAATTTAAAACCATAAAAAAAACCCAGTATAAAACAGTATCCATTTTAGCCAAGTAGAATGTGGCAGTGAGGTCCCACTCCTTAGGCTTGTTGTCCTAGAAGTGAGAGAATAACAGGTGAAAGCCTGAGTAAAGGAGGGGTTGATGTGACACATAGCCATTACCAGGACCGGCTGAGGAGAAGAGGAACGCTGAGGGTTAGGAGGAATAAGGGGTGAGAAAGAATGGCTTGGGGTGGGAGGGAAAGGCCACTGCCACTTCCCAGTCCCCAGCATCCCCCACCTGAGATGGCCCCTAACATTAGGGTCGAGCCCACCCCCCAAGGCAATGAAATCCAAGACTGAAGAGTTAACCAATCAGTTGCTTGATTGATAGGCAGTGGATTTGCAGGCTGCTAATCCTAGCCCAGTCTACAACAATTTAAACATGGAATATGATTGAGAAAATAGGGAAATATTGGAGGAGGGGGGCTTCACTGCATGTGTTTACACAACAGAAAATGTATATGTGAGCCACCAGTTCTTGAAACAGAAACAGATATAACAGCAAATATTTGCTAAGGGTTGTGACTCCTGTGTTCTATCAATATGATACATTACTAAGGCAGCCTTTGTATATGCTGAGATCTGTCAAAACTACAGCATAATCTGTCATCTCAAGAACAACATAATTGCTTAAATGTCATTTCATTTTATTTGTGGTATGCCTTTGCATTAATTCTAAGCTAGGGTGTTGGTTTCTTTTGGAATTTCCGTTCTCATTATGTGTCCTGTCTATATAACTCAGTTTCACTTTTGTGGAAAGGGAAACTCAGTAAGTTGGTGCTTAGGTTTTTTAAGAAGATCTGTTGATTTTGTACATCTATGAAATGATACTGGTGCACACAATCCTATTTACATACTTCTTGGGGTGTTTTAAAGTACCAGCCCCCTCCCCCTCATTCACAGAATTTTACCAGGTTGTGGTACTTCAGATATCATCTTCTCCTTGCAACCCTCCCATGTTTTCCGAGAATTGCTTTCATTTTTTTCTTATCAAAGAAAACCTGTTAAGTGGAGGGGGTGGGGAATTGAATTGCTGCACAGTGCCTTCTGAATGGTAGTGCTAGGAGCCCTCCATCTGGAAACACCCTTAGTGAAACTGCTCTGTTTGGGGTGAATTTTCATTTTCCCTTAAAATTGTCATAATTTCCCTCTCGTTTTGTCCCCCTTTCAAAGATTTCCCTAATTACATAAAGTATATAATGCTGTTGTATATCATGATGTCATGTCAACCCATAATGTGTTTTGAATGTGACTGGCTGAGTCAGTGTATCACACCATCTACAGAAGCCATTTCAGCAGAATGACAGAAGTGAATGGAACATCAGCAGTTATCTCTGGCAAAAGAGTTGGTTGCAGGGAATCTTGTTGAATTGGAATATGAAATAAATACCGCATTTGTTGTCAGAATAGCAGTGGATCCCTTTACCTGAGTTTGTGCCAACCAAGCGGAAGCTGTGGATTTTTGTGGATTACAGTCTGAGTCGACAATGTGATGATGTTGCACAAAAGGCAAATTAACATAAGCACCATGTGCAAAACATGGAAACTACAAGGCTTTTCTATCTAGCTTTGATCATGCAGGATTTTGAAGTGGAGAACAAACATGATAGGTGTAAAATACATGGCAGGAATAAAAACAAAAAGGAACTGAACATATTTAGCTCACAGAAAATAAAATGAAGTGGACAAAGCATTGTAGGATTTCTCAGTTTTAAAACGACCAACCTAAAAATGAATAGAGATTAGTTTACAGGTACAAAATCAACTCAATGGACAAAAAATTCTGCATCCGTACAAATGCATACAGGTGATTCTTTGAGTGCTGAAGCACCATCTTGAGGAGAAAACAACACAGTAAAATAAATGATGCACACTGGATTTTTTTTACCACTTTACTCTTTTTTATTCAAAATCTCATCAAATTTATTACATAAATTCATTACGTACCATACTAAATTGGTTACATATTGAATTATCACGTTATATATTGTACATCAGCATATATAATCGATTGTCATTACAAAATTTAATAAAAACTGTTCAGTCTTCAGCAAAATCCATCCAGATTCTGCACTTTTCATTCATAGAAATAAAATTAGTTTTTGAGTGGTTTCTTTTCCTCATTAAGGTATAATACCACACATTATTGAATCATTCCTTTACAGCTGGAATTTTCATTTGGTTTCAATAGCTATCTTGTGCAGGGCTGGGCAGACTTCAAGCTTGCAGGATATACTTTGGTTTCTGATTCTTAGAATTCTAAGATCCATCAGAAACAAAATATGTTTGACAATATTCATGCAATTAATAATTGCAGGGTGGTTTTTGTTTGAAGTAAGGAATAGTTGACTCCTCCTTCTGATCCAGATTGGGAACATGATGGAGAAAGGGTTAAGGCTTCCTCCCTTCATACCATGGTCCCAATCCAGTTTGGATTATTGCTATTTTTTAAAAAACCCACAAAATTATTAATAATTTTGCATATAATGCCACATCTATTTTGTCCCTTAGTTTGTGACCTTTTCTTCTCCTAGCCTAGTAATTTTTCTGAGAATAGCCAGCCAAATGCCTCAGGAAAGCTTACAAGGCGGGGATGAGAGCTGTTGTGCTCTTCTGTTGTTTGCCCTCAGCCCTTATTCATAGGGATATTGCTCCTAAATTTAGAGGTGTGATTTGGCAATCATGATTGACAGAAAGGGCTTCTAGCATGGTGGTAGTGGGGTTGAGCCAGTAGAAGCAGCTTTGGATGGGTGGAACCAAGGGAAGATAGAATGGGAATGGAGGATTGTAGGGGCCCCACTTTTTGGAGGTACTAGTCACTACTGCATGCATGTCATATAATATGTACATACATACATAGAAACATACATACTTACAGTGCTGAAATATAGCAATCAACAGTGATTGCTTTATACATTGCATCAAATGCAAAGTTGCATTTAATGTTTTGGTCTTATTTTAGAAAAAAACAGATATTTGCTAACAAAAACATGTATTGCTAATATAGCTATTTCTCCTTAACAGTGCAGAGTGATGTAAAAAGTTAAGGCACATTCGTTTCAATTAAAATCAACAACAACAACAATAACAACATCATCATACACATTGAAAATCCCACTAGCTGCACAGAAATGCAGTCATACCAGATTTTAGGACAAAATAATGGGGCATCATCCAAGACTTCAATATTTTGGCTCTGTTTGTTAACATTCCAATTAGTAATCAGCCGCTCTTTCCCAATATATATATACAGTTTAAACAATTCAAAAACATTAGAAATGCAGCAATGAGGAAATGGTTTTTCTTCTTAAACTTGAGATGGCATTTTTCTTATGACTGCTAGAGGGATTATTTCATTTGCTATCATTTGTTGCTTCTCCTGTCTACTTTCAGAAGCAGATGTCATCATTATGGTTTTGTTTTGTTTTCATGTACCACTGGGGGGAATCAAACTGGTATTTAGTCATAACCCCTGGTCCAAAAGAGTATGCAAATTGTTTCTTTTCTGAACATAATAACATGTATTTCCCCCCCAAATCAAAAAAGGTTGAAATGCCTTTCCTAAGGTTCAGTTAGGGCAGTAGGCTATAAATTCTGTTGTTTTTTTAAAAAATATTTGACTCTGCCTGTGGTCCCACCCCTTTAAATCTCACCTCACCTACCACTGTATTGCAGCCCCTGAGAATTTCTCTGAAATGGAGTTCAACCCTGTCCTACTTGACTCAGGAACTCAGAGCTAGAGCATTCCCTGACAGATGGGTGCCCAGCCAATGTTTGAAGACTGCCAAGGTAATTGGTTCCATTTTTGAACTAATCTTACCAGCAAGCAGTTTCTCCTAATGTTCAAACAAAATCTGCCCTTCTGTAACTTAAGCCAAAGTCCTGTCCTTTGGGACAGCAGAGAAGTCTTTGCTTTCTTTTCTATGAGAGTACTTCAGATGTTTGCAGAGTGCTTGCATCACATTCCTCTCTAAGTTAAAGCGGCCACCTTGATAGATTAGTTTGTGCAACTTACTCTTGATGTTCTTGATGTTGTTCAGGAATATGTCGAACAACTTCATAAACTGTGCAATTAAAGTCTTGGCCGTGCACACCATCAGAGCCAGAAACAGACTGACTTGACACCTGAAAGTAGGAAATAATCACTTTGTCTGAGCAAGATAGGCAAAACTAGAATTGAAGTCAGTGTGGTACATGGCTAAGAATGCCGGATTATGACTGAGGACATCAAGATTCAAATCCCTACTCAGTCATGAAGCCTTCTGGGTAGGATTGAGAGTTCTTGTCTCATAGCTTAACCTACACCACAAGGTTATTGTGAAGAAAAAACGGGGGCATGTACACTACCTTCTGCTTATTGGAGTAAGGGCAGGAGTAAGTTCATTGGAGTAACTAGTTATCCTGTGGGAGACCTAGATGGTACCCAGGTTTTTCCCTTGATATATTCAACAGATGCTAGTACTTTTATTTTTTAAGCAGCGATCCTGTTGTTCATGGATCTAGTTGTGTGCCATGCCACCGTGGCAAGAAATAGTTTGAATAAATAAAACTTAATTAAATAAATAAATATCTAGTTTGGCCCCTGATCTATTTTTTTTGAAGCAAGATGAGTCCTAATCTATGTTTCATAAGGAACTTGATAACTTGTCAGTGAGACCATAAGCTCATAACATTTAGGAAGTGGTTAACCCATTAAGAATGAAGAAGTAACAATGAAAGAAATAGACTGGATTTCTTATGTCATGTCTAGTTTGCCCCTGAACTATTTTTTGTTTTGTTTTGCAAGATGAGTTCTGACACTTTACAGCATTTATTTATTTATTTGATTACATTTTCCTCCAAGGAGCTCAATGCAGCACACATGAGTTCCTCCTCCATTTTATCCTCACTACAACCCCCTGAAGTAGGTTAGGCTGAGAGAGTGAGAGAGCAACTGACCCAAGGTCATCTAGTGCGCTTAATGGCTGCATGGAGATTTGAATTTAATCTCCCCAGTCTTAGAACACTGCACTAGGGGTGAATAGACTGGGTCTACCTTGTTTTTTAGTAGAATGCCCAAGTTCTATCAACTGGAAAATAGTGGCTCAAAAGTGGGGGGTGTCTGTGTGATATACCCTTGAAATGAAGGAACAAGAGTATCTCTGAACACATACTCAGCCCAGGAATTTGCTTTTAGTACCAGGACGGAGCTCACAATCTTGAGACACAAAAATCCACTCCTGATTTCCTGCCCAGCTTTATTCATCTCAGCAGCCTAATTTAGAAGGGGAAAGGGCCTTTTTATTCTTGCTGTTGTTAAACAACTGGGAGTGAGGAATTCTTGCTGATCTACTGCAAGTCACTAGAGATCATTCGGTAGATCCCAATCTACTTTCTGCCCTTCCTGGCATTGCACCACGCTGATTTTATATTATCGTCTTTCAGTGTGTCTGAAACTCATAAGATTTAGGAAGTGGGTATCACACTGAATGAAGAAGTAACAATGAAAAAAACAGGCCGGAAAACAAGAGACAAGTTTAGTGCTACTAAAATAAACTAAAATAAACTGACTTCCTTCTTTATGGTTTTTGTTTTTGGAAATCTTTAAACTCAGAGCCATCTGTTTTATAAAACTGTTGTACAGAGTTACTGTGGATAGATATGTAGATATACATATTTAATTATGCAAATACCTACCCTTGAGATTCCTGCAGGGTCTGGAAATGCAACAAATTCATATATTCCAAAATCATCTAGTGCATTTTCATGCCCTGAAATGCAGATATTTAAATAAACAAAGAAAAAGATGTATATTAATTATACACAATTGTATTCCACCTCAACTTCAGTCCCTCCCACCACTGGAATATTCGAGTGTGTATGTATCTATGTGTGTTCAAAAGATTGCCAACTATCCTGAGAAAGTAGAAAGGTCAGGTTTCTGGGTGAAAGAAGCTTGAGAAGAAGAGGAAGCAAAGAAGCACAGGAAATAGCCAGGACATGGCACCCGTAGAGCAGAGAGATGGAAAATAGGCAAATCAAACTCAAATGGGCCATTACGGTATGTGAAAAGAGGGAGGAGTCTAGGGAAGCAAGTAACTATTCCTCTGGCACAGAAGTAACAATGCACCACAGGGTGGCATATGCATTTGCTAGAAATAGCACAAAACAGATGGTGGAGACTACAGAAACAAACATGTGAGTCGGGCATACTTGTAAGCTCCCCTAGCAGAGAAAATAGCAGGGGGCAATTTAGATGAGGAAAACAGAATGTGTGAAAAAGGTTAAGTCTCACTTCCCCAGCACTGCAGTCCTGATCCAATTTTCACCCCATCTCCCAAAGCTGCATGTAAGGAAAAATAGAAACGCTGGGAAATCCAATCATGAACATCTAGAGGGAATCTACATGTCGTACTGAAGGCACTTGCGTGCGCCTCCAGTGCGCCATCAAAAGGATGGTGTAGACGGAGAAAGAAGAGACGGAGGAAGAGGCGGCTGAGGAACCGGCCGCGTCCTTGCCACCACCTCCCCGCCGGCCTCCTGCTGTCGGGGTAAGAGCCACCTGGGTCGGAGAGCTCGGTGGAAGCGGAAGCCGACCTCTCTGACCCGGGTGGCTCTTACCCCGGCAGCAGGAGACCGGCGGGGAGGTGGCGGCGGCGGCAAGGACGCGGCCGGTTCCACAGCCACCTCCTCCTCCGCCTCTTCCTCCGTCTCTTCTTTCTCCGTCTACACCGTCGTTTTGATGGCGCACTGGAGGCGCACGCAAGCGCCTTCAGTACACGTGTAGATTCCCTCCTAGTTTGGCCTTTGGCTACCCTTCCGCCTTTCTTGCTTCCATTCTCATAATTTTAAAATAAACCCATACAAGTTTATTGATTCCCATTTAATGCTTGCATTACCTGAAATTGTTTGTGCTTTTCTGTAATCTGCTTCAGGCCTGAAAACATTTAAAAAATCAAAATATTTAAAATTCAGTGTAGAATCAGTACATTAGGAGGCAAAAGATGCTGGATTTTTAAAAAGGTTTGTGCAGGATTGGTGGGCAAAGAATAACTTAGTTTTCTACCTGTTCTGCAGCTTGTGCTGTATAACTGGAAAAAAGAGAGAGACAAAGGGGGGAAATCAACACTTCTTTGCTATCGTTCATAGAAACATTGAATGTAAGTTGGCATTAATTTAACATACCTTTATGAGGCTGAAATCTTTTCCATAATGTTAGAAGGCATATTGCTACTATCAAAAATAAGGAAATTCCGGTTATTAATCCAAGAGGCGATAAATAGTTTCCTTCCTGGGACAATTGCTCCAGGCCTGTGTCAGAGAAAAACAGAGGTTGACATTTGATTTGCAGTTACGTTTGTGGATTGATTCTGTGAAAGCCTACAATGCAAAGTATTACATACAAAAAGTACTTTGGAACCAGAACATTACTGCTGTTTAAATAGGGTAAATATCCCTGCAATTGCTGTTTAGTGTGTGCATCATCCCAGTGGGAAATACTTCTCAAGAACAGTTGAGGTAGGGTGACCATATGAAAAGGAGGACAGGGCTCCTGTATCTTTAACAGTTGTATTGGAAAGGGAAATTCAGCAGGGGCAGATCCACACAGAGGCTTCGGGATGCCCTGAAGACGCTTTAGGGCGCCCCGAAATCGATGATGTACACCCTACCTTAACCGTTCCAAGAAGAGGAGGAGGAGGAGGAGGAGGAGGCGGCCCCGCATTGCCCCTCACGGGGACGGGATGAAGAGTTGCTGCGCCCGGCGGCTTCGCCAGGGAATTAGCTGCCGCCCACCTACCTGCCGGCCTCCTTTTGCCGGCGAAAGAGCCACCCGGGTCATAGAGCTCGGCAGAAGAAGCCGGTGGCTGTTCCTCCTCGCCTGTGTCTCCACCCGTGTGAACTGGAGAAGACTGAGGCGGTTAAAGTTTAGAGGGCTGCAATAAACCTGACAGCAGGAGGAGGACATTATCCCCTTTTAACTTGTATAAAACACTATGGGGTTGGATTTGCGTGCCTGCGTTTTAAGAGCTAGATTTCAGGTTCCCATTGGATGCGAGAAAACCCATTAAACAGAGAAACACAGCATTGGTGCATAATGCCTTCAGATTGATAGTGCAACAAACTCTGTATCTGGAGGCACCCCTGTTCTCTTGATATGAGTTTTCTCAGCACTGTGGAAGCAGCAGGAACATCCAGGGCACAAGAAAAGAGACTGAAAGCTCCATCACACCGGGGGTTAACACGCTCCCTACCTTCGCTTCTCCGCCAGTGTTTTCGTTCCTCAGTTACTTCCTCTTTTCAAAAGAGGAAGTACAGAACGAGCACAAGGCCCATTGAGTCTGCTGTTCTAATGGCGTTGCTTCTCCTGCACACAGCAGGAGAGAGCAGCAATTCCGAGTTTTAAAAAAAACATCGGACTTAATGAGGGTTTTTTTTTGTCACGCAAGGAAGGCCAGAAGGGGAGGAAGGCAGACGACATCATGTGAGGGACCTGAGCAAACTCCATGACACTCGTCGGATGGAGCTTTGAATGCCAATTTCACCCCAGTATATCTTGCTGCTGGAGCCTTTAAGAGCTGTATCCAGATGAAAGAGGGTGGAGCATGCAAGAGATCATCTGCTGCAGGTTATACAACTTCTGGTTGCTATTTTTTGCACTTTGGAGGAACTGATTGTGTTTTTATTATTTATTATTACCCACAACACTGACATTTTTAAAAATCATATCTAACTCTGGCTTATGTATTCTCAACAACTGGTAAATATTATCAATGGGCATTGTGTTTAATTATTGGTTTTGTCTATTTTATAGTGAATTTAAAATGTTAGGAAGTTCTCATTATTGAAATGAATTGTTTATTTCATTTGTCGCATTACATGTTGAGATGAATTTGTACTAGAGTGTTGATTGTAATGATGTATTGATATATGTTGTAAACTACTTTGGGCAAATTTATGTGGAAAAGCGGTATACAAATTAGAGTGGTGGTGGTGGTGGTGGTGAGGGATACGATGGGAGTCATAGCCAATATCTGGAAGTCCAACAATCTAAGTTTGGGAAAGGTAGGAGAGCCTTTACTGTTATTAGTAGGAACAAATGCTTTCTGTGAATACGTACATGGTGGAAAGCAGCTCTGGAGAATATCAGCAGACAACTAAAACTTATGACAGCACCCATTTTGGAATAGGGTTTAGTAAGAATTGCATCGTGTTAAGTCAAGTTTCTTTGTTCCACCCTTCAGTTGTTTGTGGCATTGTTTTTCAGTTTTCACCACCAAATATTGATGTCTTGACATCTTTCTTTCTCTGTTGTTTTAATGCACGTTTTAAAAGATTATGGGATGTTTAAGTAACTGGATCTGAATAAAACTGGTTATACTGCTGTGAAGGAACAGCCAAATATGGGTAGGGAAAAAAGCAGCTATTGCTGCAGCCTGATCCTGTACAGTGTTAGGCGCACTTTAATCTGCGTACAATCAGGCTGCTAATGTCAGTCAGCAGTAAAATGCAAGTAAATCAGGGTATGACTGTGGAATCAACTATAATGATTTTTTGAGATGAAATTAATTCCCAAGCAGTTTCCTTTTTGGCAGTGTTAATTCACAGGACTGATAGCAGAATTTGATTTCATAGTGGCTTAATAGAGGAATGCAAATACTCGGTTGTCCATTTATCCAGAGCCAGGCAAATCACTTTATTTACCAGGGTGATTTAGAGATTTTCTAGAAATCTGTGACACTTTGTTTTCATTGCTTTATTTTTAAAAGGGGTTTCACCCTTGTTATTGCTGATAACGTTTTTAATGATTGAACTTAGTTGTGGCGGCATGTGACCACTAGAGGATGCTCAAGCTTCACTCTCACTACTTCTGGCTTAGCTTGGAGGACAAGAGAAAGTTCCTAGTAGTTGCTTGAAACTGCAAGAAGATAGGGAACAATTACAGGAAAACCACTGGAATACAGGACACTGGGAATGGAGAGCTGAGCAAATGATCTTGGCCATAATTCTGCAGAAGTACAGCAACCAGGCAAAGAGCGTCTACGTCAGTGCTGTTATTGTATGTGTTATACAATAACGCATACTGTAGGTGTTGAGTGTGCTGTTGTACTTTCTGTTCAGAGAAGCACAGTTGCCTATGTCATCTATTTAAATTTTTGCAAATATCAGTGGTTTCTCTTGCTTTCAGCAGAAGGGCCATATAGGAATTGTGTCCTCAAGAGTGAAATATACCATACATGTTAGATTTAGAGGAATAAAATTGTGTCTGGACATACTAAAATATCAGTCACTGTCTCATCTATATGAGTCTGCTTCCTTCCACCTTTGTTTTGTTAAAGATAGATGTTCCTACCAGCAATTCAATACTTGACGAGGTTCACATGGTCATGGAAGGAAAATAAACCACAGTGGCTTATTATTAGGAAGCTTGCTGGTTGCAAACTTCCTAATTAGCATAATTAACCTCACCAGGCACAGGTTGTCATGATGTCCAAAGCTGGCAAGGGTGGCTGGATAAGGTGGTTTTCAAACAAGCTGTGGGTTTTGGGGTAGTTTGTAAATCACCCCAGTCATCGACCCTTACCAGGTTTGGACATCACAATAACCCGCACCCAGCATGGGTAATTATGCTAATTGGGTGGCTTGTGACTGGCACTTACAGGGAGGGAAAATAAGCCATGGTGGCTTATTTTCCCTCCATGATTGTGCAAACCACCCCACTGAGTTGCCAGTCTTGCACCACCCATGTTTCAGATGGGCTGTGCGCCTTTAGCCTTTTTTAAAGTGCCACATGCATCTTTATCTATTTACTGCATTCATATCCCAGATTTCTCCTCCTCATCTTATCTTCAGAGTTGCCTTTTCAGGTAGGTTAGGCTAGGCGACGCAGTGACTGACCCGAGGTCACCCAGTCAGTTTTATGACTGAGGGAGGATTTGAGCCCATGTCTCCTAGTCCAACACTCTAACAACTACACCACACTGACACTATTCAGTTTAATGTTCATTTATTAACTTAAAAATAATAACCAAAATTAAAAATGTAAAACTGCCTAGTGGAGTCGAAGAAAGGAGAGATTGTGATGTCACAGCTGCTGGCTAGCCAGTGCTATGCATAACCCACACAACTAGTTTTCACTGAGCTAGATCCTAGAGAGGAGTAAGTATGTTTGTCAGCAACATGGTGAATGCAGTCCCAGAGTGCAGCAACTGCTCTTTTTATTGGTATGTACATCTGTATGCAACCCAAATGTCATCTGTGGTATCTATGACAGCTATATCTTTCATAGTGTACACATGAGTGGGCACGTTGCTGGCGCCAGTACAAATTATATTTGTCTCCCAAAGTGTCTAGATAGTTAAATATATATGATTTCATGTCTCACCAGGTGCAAGTATGAGTGAGATAAGCTGTAGCCATGGCTTCACAAAGTTGCAAATAAATTTGATCAGTTACTCTCTGTAACAGTATACCCATATGCCATAGATAAAAGGGCAATGCTTTCATTTTTGGCACTGTTCATAACAAGGAAACTTTTCCGTGATCTTGGAGGGTGATCACAGGCCAAAGGAAGCAGCAGGAAATGAATGTGCAATTTGCTTGCGCATCTGCTTTGCAAGATACTGGAGTAATATGGAAAGGAAGCAGTTGTGCATGTCACCCACATAGGGCCACAGGAGTTCCACACATGAAGGCAGCTAATCTGTCCCACTGCACTGTGTCATCTGAAAGAAGGGCTCCTTTAACTTGTGTCCCATAGCTCAGATGTATTGAACCAATGGCCAAATTCCATTTCCAAAAAGCTCTTGGGAGTGGCCTTCCAGCGCTGGATGTGGCAAAAGGAGCAGAACCAAAATAACAGCATAGTATACCTTAAAGCTCTTGCTGCCAGTAAATAATAATAATAATAATAATAATAATAATAATAATAATAATAATAATATTTCTTATCCGCCTCTCCATTTGGATCGTGATGGTGAACAACAATAAGTATAAAATACATAAAACTGAATTTAAAACATAGTATACATTATAAAAACATCCTAAAATTCCACTGGATAGGCCTGGCGGAATAGATCAGTCTTTATAGCTTTCTTAAATGCTAAAAGACTATTGAATGCTAAAAGACTCTGGCAGGCCATTCCACAGTCTGGGAGCAGCAGAAGAGAAGGTCCTCTGGGTAATACTTGTCAGCCTAATTTTGGCAGACTGAAGTAGATTCTTCCCAGAGAACCTGAGTGTGCGGGGCGGATTGTACGGGAGAAGGCAATCCCGCAGGTAGCCGGGACCTAAACCATGTAGGGCTTTAAAGGTAATAAACAACACTTTATACTTCACCTAGAAACTAATTGGCAGCCAGTCAAGAGATTTTAAAACTGGTGTAATGTGGCATTTAGAATGGAGAACAAATGGTGTAACAGCCAGGAAACCACCGAGCAATTGGGGGTTGTGGAGGGCAGCAGGGCCAGGGCCTTTTCAGGAACCATAGAGACCCAGATTTAGCTTACAACCCGTGAGGTCTGTACCCCTGCTCTAGCCATTTTGCCACTCAAACTCCCTCCTACTACTTTACCACACCCATGACAATATATGGGCACCTATATCTTTCCTCCTGGCATCTGTTCTCTCTCCCTGCCCTGCTTACAAGGATGCTGCAACCAGGGATCCAGACAGGGTCAAGTCCAAAAGCAGGGTCACTAGGCAGCCCAAAGTCAAACACAGGGAGATCCAAAGAAGAACAGGGAAGTACAACTCAGGAAGCAGCTACCAATGTTTGCAACTCTTATGCCTGAATCTACAGAGCCTCACCCAGAGCATGACAGCAGGCCATTAGTGCCACCTGAGGTAAAAGGCCTTGCTCACGAGTATTCATTTACTCATGAGGAGTTCCTGTTCTTCAGGTGGGCACTTCTACATCTAGCAACTGGCTGACATTTGGCCATATGAGACTCTTATTCTCCCTTGCATCTGCCTCCGAGTCTGAGAGAGGAGGACTAACTACGCCTTGAGGCTGAGGGTCAATGGCTGTCTCTCCGATGGGCCCAGCATCCCCCTGTTCTACTTCAAGGTCTCCAAACACAGGCAGCTCCTCTGTGATGCTTCGTTCAGTGGCTCCAAGACATCTTCTGAAGAGGAGTCCTCCAGAGGGGGCATGACAGTTCTTATCTCCTTCCTCCAGTTAAACTCACAGCATCCACTCACTGGGGTGTCGAATCACTTTCAGCCTGAGGGCCAAATTCAATTTCAGAGAAATTCTTGGGGCCTGCATTCCAGTGATGGGTGGGGCTGAAGGCAAATGGGGTGGGCCCCAAATACCAACATATTTTAGCTTCAAGCTCTTATTGTAACTAAGGGCATGTCTACACGTCCTGGTGGATGGGGGAGGATCTTGCGATATACTGATCACGAGATCCTCCCCCTCAGTCCACATGGACCGCATGACATCCTGGGCATTGTGCCTGTTGCAGTGGCCATTTTTTTTTAAAAAAAAAAAGCACCCAAGAAGAGCTGGAGTGCATGAGCACTCCTGCGAAAATAACAAGGAAAAAGCAAGAGCGATCCCACTACCCCACCCCACCCCCAATGGTCACGGAGCGCCTGAAGAGCTCCGTGCCCAGTTCCCAGCTCTTTGCATTTACTCACGAGGAGCTGGGACAAAACCGGGACAGCTGCCCACACCTCCCACAGTCCCAGGATGATCCTGAGACCATGGGAAAAACTGGGGTAAAAGCCATCCCGGTTATCCCAGGGAAATGGAGGGATCATCTCTCCCTGCCCCGGGATCCCCTGCGTGTCATGTGGATGCACAGGGATGATCCCGGGGTGATCCCCTGGATAAGGCATAGTGTAGACATGCCCTAAGTGTTAGGAGAGGCATTTCAACCTTTTAGAATGTGGGGTGGGGGGGCCACACTAAAGGCAGGAAAGTGCCAAATGGTGGTGGTGGAGGTAAGTAGGAACCACCTTTTGACATGGGGAAGGAGACCTGGCCATTGAGAGAATCCCAGAGGGCTTCACTGGGACTCCAAGGAGGGCGAATTTCATCCCCAGGCCTGATGGTCAACTCTCATGTTTTAAATTCATTGCCTTTGTTTTTGTATTTTTTAAAAAAGCCAGGAGGACCAGGAGAAAGTTACATGTAGCTATGCTTTCTATCTAGTTTGAGAGTTTTAGTTCAGAGGGTGTCCTCTGCACATTTCAGGGAAAAGAGCTGCCTGCACTGGTGCTCAATCTACCTTTTGCACTTCTGGTGAAATGTGCAATGCTAATAAAGCTATCCTATGGCTCCTCAGCATCTGAATCCAGCAAAGAGTTCTACAGAGGAAATAGTGATACCATTTGTTCAAAATGTTCTGCGCATGTATTTCACCACTTGTTCACTTCTTCTCTGTTTTCTAACCAGCTTCATTCCTTGGGTCATCACCAGTGTTTGTGCGGCCGATATGCAGATGACCTACAGTACGAGATACTTTTCTGAGCTTAGGCACAGGCTGCACTGGAACTTGTATTACATGGTTCCTATATTCATGACTGATCTTTTGTGTGTGTGTGGGTGTCATTTAAGGCCCTGCATTGCAAGATAAGGAATTATCAACTGTTGCTTCCTTTTATAAGTATGCTAATATTGACATCATATAAACCAATAACACCATTAGTCATAGTTTGCAAAAGTCTGAAGGTCATGGAGGAACTAACCTGTGTTTATGTCATTTTTTCAAAATGTCATTGATTTAAATCCTTAAATAAAATTTATTCATTCATTTCATTTATAAATAGGAGATGATCCCTACTCCCCGCCAAGCCTAACCTAAATATTAGACAAAATGCTGTTCTAAATATGCATGTTAATTCGAGTTAATCCAATAAATAAATGAACTAATGTTAATGTACATATATAGGTTTGAAATGCACACATGGAGAAAAAAATGCTATGTATCTGCAGATGAGGGAACTACATTAAAAAGACTAAAACAATCTTGGGTTGGATTCCGATTTAGGCACATGCAACTGGGCTGCTGAATGTGAATGAGCTGTGGAGTGGTGAAAGGGGGGATACCCAAAAATTTGGGAAGAGAACACTATCTGTGAGCAGAGCCATTCCATTTACACAAGGCAGATCCTGAATCCAACCCAATATAATTTTCTGCTAATTTTAACAATATAAGTTCTTATTGGTTTTCCCCACCTGAGTTGGACATGGCAGGGTTTTGCCAGAGAGACTCTGATACATAAGCTGCATCTTGAACATGGTTATCTTTTGGTGCCACTATTTGGCAGTTTAATATTTCTTACAAATTCTTTGCTACATCAGGCCCATGGCTATCACGGTGGCTACTAAGAGCTCCATCACACCTACATTTTTGTCCTGGTTTGCCCCTACGTTATCGGCCTTTGTTTCATTAGTGCGTCAAGTGCTGGTCACTTTCATGTGTGTGCATTGTTGCACTATTTCAGCTCGTGCATCTTTTCACCTGTGCTGGCTTGCGCTTCCTCATATCACTGCTATTCTGGCAAAACCTCCTCGCACTTTTTCTCTCTCCTGCTATTGTGCCTGCCCTGCCACCTCCCTTCTCCTTCCCCCTGCAGTTCATTGGTTCTTGTGGCTGTGAGGGACATCGTGAAGGATGTGGGCGCACTCCCCCCATCTCATTCTGGTTTTCGTCTAACATTTAAGGGATTTGGGGTTTTATTGCCCATTTCTGGCATTTGAGCTGTGCGGGGTTCAGCATCTTTCATTACACCAGCTGCTCACAAACTGGCTCCTGATGGGCAGAAACCTATTATTATTATTATTATTATTATTATTATTATTATTATTATTATTATTATTATTTCTGCGCAAATACAACAGTATGCAATCACAGCAGCCTGAAACTGCGCAGTTATATGAAAACAACACACAACGCTTTCCCCTAGGATTGTATTAAACAATATAAGTGAAGGGGGTTGTTGTTAGCAATTGGCAATCAGTGATGGATGCCTTTGGGGAACCACACAATAAGCGGAAAGGATTTTTTTTAACGGGAGACAGCTCGAGTGATTTGGGGCTTTATTGGTGGTGCCTGTTTCTGCCATTTGAGCTGTGCGGGCGTTCATGCACCTGCGCTCCCTCCTCCTTCCCAATTCCACCTGAGCACCCATACAGCGGGCAGAAAAAAAGAGGGAAGCCGAAAGACAGCGGGAGTTGGAGCAGTGAAAGTACAGTTAACTGTTCGTTCGTTCCACCGACTCAGCACATGTCCCCAAGCAGAATGAGGAAAGGAATTCAAACAACGTGCTGGAGGAGAACCACCCCGCCCTCCTCTTTTGTCAGTGAGGCCGCCCTTCAACACACACGCCCCCAACAAAAAATGTGGGATGTGCTGATAGTGCGAGGACAGCTTTACATGGAGACGGATGAGCGGTTTTATTGTGCATGGAGGTAAAAATGGACTTTCCCTGCTCTAAAATAAGATGGAAAAAGGGCAAGATGAGTGCAGGAAAGGGACCACATCATGTGAGTACTGCACTGCAAAACCACATATCTGGCATGGCGAGAGTGCAATAAATCGTTGGTGTGATGGAACTCTTAAGTCCTTGGGATAGGATTACAAACTAGGTCTGGAGAGCCAGTGTGGTATAGTGGCTAAAGTGTTGGACTAGAGTCAAGAGATCTGGGTTCTAGTCCCCACTCAGCCATGGAAACCCACTGGATGTCTTTGGGTCAGTCACAGACTCTCAGCCCAACCTACCTCACAGGGTTGTTGTTGTTATGAGGATAAAATGGAGAGGAGGATTATGTACACTGCCTTGGGTTCCTTGGAGGAAAAAGGCAGGATATAAATGCAATAAATTATTATTATTATTATTATTATTATTATTATTATTATTATTATTATTATTATTATGTTCTAAGGCCACTTCTGTCACCACAGCTGGGATTCCGGAGGAGGACCTTAGATGTTGAGCATGTAGGTTCATGTCGGGAGAGGTGTTCCATCAGGTATTGTGGTCCCAAGCCGTATAAGGCTTTATAGGTTAAAACCAGCATGGGAAACATACAGGCAGCTAATACAAGTGGGCCAAAGTCAGTCTTATAAGCTCAAACCTTCTGATTCCAGTTATCAATCTGGCCGCTGCATTTTGCACAAGCTTCCTAACCATCTTCAAAGGCAGCCCCACATAGAGCGCATTGCAGTAATCTAATTTGGAGGTTACCAGAGCATAGACAACTGAAGCTAGGTTATCCCTGTCCAGATAGGGGTGTAGCTGGGCCACCAATTGAAGCTGGTAGAAGGCACTTCGTGCCACTGAGGCCACCTGGGCCTCAAGTAACAGAGATGCTTCTAGGAAAACCCCCAAGCTATGAACCTGCTCCTTCAGGGGGAGTGCAACCCCATCCAGAACAGGTTGAACACCCACTGTCCAGTCAGAGGAACCACCCACTAACAGTATCTCAGTCTTGTCTGGATTGAGTTTCAGTTTATTAGCCCTCATCCAGTCCATTGTCGCAGCCAGGCACTGGTTCAGCACATCTATAGCCTCACCTTATGAAGATGAAAAGGAGAAATAGAGCTGTGTGTCAGCAGCGTACTGATGACAATGCACTCCAAAACTCAGAATGACCACACCCAATGGTTTCATGTAAATGTTAAACAGGGACAAAACTGACCCCTGCGGAACCCCATACTGGAGAATCCATGGAGCCGAGCAATGTTTCCCCAATACCACCTTCTGGAGCCGACCAGCCAGGTAGGAGCGGAACCACTGTAATACAGTACCTCCCACTCCCAACTCAGCCAGATGCTCCAGAAGGATACCATGGTCGATGGTATCGAAAACTGCTGAGAGATCAAGGAGAATCAAAAGAGTCACAGTCCCTCTGTCTTTCTCCCGACATAGGTCAGGTGACCAAGGCTGTTTCCGTGCCAAAACCAGGCCTGAAATCCAACTGAAATGGATCCAGATAATCAGTCTCATCCAAGAGTGTCTGGAGCTGGTCCACAACCACCCACTCAAGGACCTTGCCCAGGAATGGAACATTTGCCACCGGCCTGTAGTTATTAAGATTTTCCAGGTCCAAGGAAGCTTTCTTCAGGAGTAGTCTCACTACCACCTCTTTCAGACGACCTGGGACCACTCCCTCTCGCAGAGAGACATTAATCATTTCCTTGGCCCAGCCAGCTGTTCCATCCCTGCTAGCTTGAATTAGCCAAGATGGGAAAGGATCCAATACAGAGGTGGTTGCACGAACCCGTCCAAGCACCTTGTCAACATCCTCGAGCTGTACCAACTGAAACTGGACAAGGCTGTGCTCTGGATACATTACTAGATTCACCTGCTATAACACTGGAGTCTAAGTCCTGGCAGATGCCAAAGATTTTATTCTGGAAGTGCCTAGCAAATTCATTGCAGTGGGCTTCAGAGGATTCTACCATGTCCTTGGGGCCAGCGTGTAATAGCCCCCGGACAACTCTGAAAAGCTCCGCTGGGTGGCAGATATCTATGATAGTGGCAGCAAGGTATTGTTTTTTTGCTGCCCTCACTGCCACTGAATATATCTTACCATAGGCACTTACCAGTGTTTGGTTGCATCCACTAGGAGTTCGTCTCCATCTGCCCTCAAGCCATCTCCTATTTTGTTTCATCGCTCTCAGCTCTGGGGTATACCATGGAGCTGTACGAGCTCTACTCAGGAGAGGGTGCTCAGGAGCAATCGTGTCAACCGCCCGGGTCATTTCTGCATTCCATAGATCAACCAGGGTTTCGACAGGTTTCCCTATCAGCTGGAAAACTCCCCACAGCCCTTTGGAAACCATCCAGATCCATTAGACTCCGGGGGTGGACCATCCCTTGCAGAGGGTGAAAACTGCTGTAAGTCTAAACCTGTGAGCTAAATTTGTTTAATTATCTGCAATAACTAAAGAAATATATTCTTAAAAACTTAAATAGCAAAAAAAAAAAAAGGGGGGGAAGAACAGATACACATCTAACAGCTTTTGCTAACTTTCCACGCTGCAAAATATACTTTAAAATGGTTGTTTTTACATTCATATCCTACAGTGATATTTTACTTCCGCAAAAGGGAACATGTAATTTTTATTTCTAATGTAATGCACAAACTTTGTTTATGGCTCTTTCTCCCCTTCCCAGACTTCAAAAGTATTGTTTTCACACTGTATTGGTTTCACTGTAAAATTGTAACATATTTTCCTTTCAGTGTGTTTGAAAGCACAGAACTTTCATCTGTAGTGATTACATTAAATCCCTTTGTACAATAGGCAGCTGCTTTGCCATGTTTATCTTACGCATAAATGGCTCTGCTCTTTGTGCAGTAGAAGCCAAACAAGCTTGTGAAATGTCAGATAAAGCAACATGCTAATAACTTTGTTTACATTAATGGAATGGCTATAGGATCTGAAAAAAGATATATGCTTCTTAATGACAGGGAAGTGTATAAGACATAGTCATTATTCTTCAATGTCCCCCCCCCACCCCTGCATACTGTAATATTTAGTATATAGTAACCCGGGGAAGGGAGAGGAGGAGATTTGGCAGTTTTACTACCTATACAATGCTTTTCAAACTAACAGCAACAGCAACAGCAACAACATTTGTATACTACTCAATAGCCAAAGCTCTTTGGGTGGTTTATAAAACTAATTATTTACTGGAGGAAAAATAGATTTCTGGATCTAACTATATCGGTTCCAATCCTGTATAGCAGGGGTGGACAACTTGTGGCCCTCCAGATGTTGCTGGGCTGCAGGTCCCATCAGCCCCTGCAGGTGCCATCAGAATAATCATTGGCTGTGCTGGCTAGGGTTGGTGGGAATTGCACTCCAACAAAATTTGGAGGGGCACAAGTTGCCCACTCTGCTGCATAGGAATGAAAATTAACCTCAGAAGTTGTCTTGCTTAAAGCACAGTGTAATCTTGTGCACATCTACTCTGGCATAAGGCCCATTGAGTTCGATGTGAGTTTCTCCTAGGGAAGTGTGTGTCGGATTACAGCCTCGTTCATTTATATTGATCATACTTCTATCCTGCTTTTCCTTTACAGAGTTCAGTGGCTAAATGGGCTTCCAGTGGCCTCCTATCCAGGCATTGGTAAAGCCTGCCCCACACCCCCATATCTTCACTATTGCTGTCTCATAGGATATTCCAAGACCATTTACTATAGTAGGACACTTATATCAGTGTAACAATGTAAAAGATCACTTGATTTATGATTGCTGGCTACATCTGGACTTCTGAAGTACAAATGGATAGATTCTAATGCCATGCCAGCACAAGCGGGATCAGGATGAGGGTACATAACAGTATATAACTACATCAGCAGACTGTGATGTTCAAGGGCACCGAATACAGTAGTATTACAACAGATTCACAGACAGATACAACAATAGCAGCGTTTAGGACTGAGATATTAGTCATGCAAGCAAAGGTTTTAGGGTCCATTTTTGTGAACTTCTGCTCAACTCCAGTAGAATTTCCTGACATACCACGTCCTCTACCCAAACCCAGGACATGCCTTAAATGCTAACAACTCTGGTTGGGATAAAGAGTGGAGGAAAGAGGATCTGAATATATTGTGTGTAACAGCAATATAGAGATAATTGTCCAGTCTCAGAGCTCACCTACGACGCCTTCCCATGTAGTTTCTCCAATTAGTTTTGTGTATTAATTCTACTTACCCTATGTGAACTAATTGGTCATTTTGAAGAGACACTGGGCAGATTCCTTTTAAGGACACCAAAATATATAATCTAGGGCCAGAACCTAAAGGCCAGGGCCCAACATGGCTTTCTTGGGGTCCCCAGAGGGCTACATTCCTTTCTCCCAGCCACTGGTGGTTTCCCGGCTGTTGTGCAATTTCCCCCCTGAATTCTCAAAGGTCGAAATGCCTGTCCTAAGACTTAGTTACTGGCAGTAAGAGCTTTAAGCCAAAAATATCCTTGTATTTTTTGGAAATTTTGGCTCCACCCCTTTTGCCTTTGGTTTCTCCTCTTTTGCCTTTAGCCCCAACCCCGACCGGTATACAGCTCTGAGAACTACTCTGAAATAGAATTCAACCCTTGGGCTGAAAGAGATTCTACATCCCTGACATAGGTCATCTTTCTCCAGCAAACACACATCTGTTTTATACCCATTGAACTGTTATGGCTTCCTACAAAGAATCCTAGAAAATGCAATGTGTAACCCTCTGTTACAGATCCGAGGCCTCTTTCATAGAATCATAGTTAGTTCACAGGACCCTAAGAAAGAGGGAATGACTATTCAATCAGTTTAATGAGGGACAGCCTTTGGAACTCTGCTTCTGTCCCTGATATGAACTTTTAACATAGTTGATAATTGGGTTTTCTGGTGTTGGCTTGAAATTTGAGTTTTGCACAACCTGTGTACGTTAATATAAATATTCAGTCATGCTTACCTTTTGGTATAATTATCACAAGGATGTGGGTTTCAACCTGGTTTTCAGTCATGTTGTTGTAAGCACTACATGTGTATTCTTCTGTTTTCTGTGTCACTTTCTCAGATGCAACTTGCAGAGATCTTCCGTACTTAATAGGGTGTGTGGAGTTGTCTGCCTTCCGGATCCATGAATAAATATTTGGTGGATTGGAATCTGCGGAGCAGTAAAGCTGGACTGCTTCACCTTTGTCGAGTGTAAAGACACTCCCTACCTTCTGGCCTTTGTCCGTATTTATGGTAAGTCCATAGGGTCCATCTTCATGAATATAACAATAATGGAGAAAGAAAAAAATAAACTCAGAAGAGAAATATAACCAATGGCAAAAGACTGCTCTTATGTCAAATCTTCCAATTATAAAACTTCTTTCGCACACAATTGTTTTTCTAGCCATATCCTAAATACACATACTGCTGAGTTTAGACTTTGTTGCATTTTAACTTTCTCTCCACCAAGACCCAGTTTGCACATACCATTAAATCATGGTCTAATTTTACAAGGACAAGTCACAGGGACCCTCAAACTTGCACACTACCCCTCCACACTCCTCCTCTAGTATGGCCATAAGATGATTAGAATCTTCCACTGCTGTTTTTGATTAGCCACAGTTTAGTGCTGCTTTCAAACCCTAAACTGTAGTTAATATTAACTATAATTTCTTTTTAAAAGTCAGCTTCTTAAACTATGGATTGAAGCTGGTTCATTTCAATCAACCATAGCTTTGTATTTTTGTGTGCATTTCTTTACCTAATTTACACATGTTCTGCAAGTAATTTTTGGCTACTATCCTTTAGTGCATTTTTGAACATTATCATCCCTAATATAAGGGGGGATTTATTGGAAACTCCATTGCAAAATTCAGGGAAGTGCGAATTTTGAAGGATAACTGAGTTTCAATTCACGTATTGGTTTGAAAGTGCAAAATTAAGTAAGTTTGCATTAAAAATGAAACCAAATAATTTCTCCTCCATCCCTAGCTATATCAAAGCTTTATTTTGCACAACAGAGCAACAAAGCTGTAACACTACTGAAAACCTGTGTAAACCGTGAAATTCTACACACAGGTGAAACTCTCTTATTTACATAGCAAGGTAAACTACATAAGATTTCTATTTACAGAAAAAAAGACCAGTAAAATTAGTTCAAGAATAACTGATGGTAAATAGAGATTATCTGGGTTTGTATTTACTGAATAATCACTCTGTGCTGCATAATGGCTATGTCTGGCATTGCTAAGAAACATCAGGCACAGACATTGTGGTTTGTTCAAGGCTGATCGGGAACCCCCTAAATCTGCTGATGTAATGTCTCAGACTGGTCACTTTGCAATGCTGGTGTGATATATCAAAGCACAATACTGTGCTCATGTGGTTGTTATTGTGCTTTATGTAAAACACGTACTGCTGACCCTCTTTGCTTCCTTCTCTAAGGACCATCTATGTTTCTTTGGCCAGTAATCACTATCAGTCCCTGACATTTATTTTCCCAGAGCAGGGACTGTATCACATCTCTGGTCTTTATAGTTTTCATTGTTTTATTTATTTATTTATTTATTGCATTTCTATACCGCCCAATAGCCAAAGCTCTCTGGGCGGTTTACAAAATTTCACATTATCATAATGTGATTTCATTTTAATTTCACATTATCATAAGCATAGGCGTATATTGATAAAATGATTATAAAACATAGTATCCATTTTCCACAAATGGCAGCTCGTTGAAATCTAGGCTGCTGTTCACAGATTTTCAAGAATATGCTTGAAGCACTCATACATATTCTGATGCAGGACTCAGAAGGGTAATTTTTTTTGCATTTAGGGATGTATGAGAAATTCATTTCAGTTTATCTTTTATCAGGATTTATGCGGTTCTCATCCTCTGGACTAAACATGGACTCGGAAGCAGTTTGTGGTTGAAGTTTGTGCTTTTCCAATGTGGATCAGAAAAAATGCATTCGACAACATGTGTACATTTAAAAAATATGCATGATAAAAGGGGGACTTTTGAAAAATATACACAAATACACTCTAATCAACAGGAGAAGAATGCTTTCATTTCAAAGATGAGCACAATTGATCCATATATCTTTAAAAATACACACAAAAACATGCATGGATTTTCATGCAAAAATAAAAAACAAACAAAGCTTGCAATCTGGAATGAGCTTCAACATGGAATATAGAGAATTTCAGTGAGCTCAGTTTTGCTGATTTGCACATCTGTAGTTGTGTGAAGAGATTCTAAGTGAGGGTCAGGCAACCTTTTTGAGCTGTGGGCACAGTTGGAAATTTAAGAAATCCTCCTGGTCATCACTACAAAATGGCTGCTATGGGAGGTGTGGCAAAGGACAAGAAACACGTCCAAAATACTGAGTACAAGGCAGAGGTGGGATCTGAATCCCAACACACTACACAACTCCTTTGAACCACAGTTTTCACCACCAACAGAAATTTGTTTCACAGCAAAATGTGTTGTTTTTTAAGTGGGAATGGTAGGGGGCTTTGGCGGGCACTAAAAATGGTATACAAGGATATGTTGGTCCCCACAGTTACCATGTTGCAAGGGCTCCAGAATTACTGCACTTCATGAGAAGATTGGGTGCACATTTACAATGTATTAGATATCTACACTAGTCCCCCAATTGTCTTAATGAGGTATACCAGCGGTGCAGAGCCTCAGGCCTTGGGACAAATGTCGCTTTCCTGGCATCCAATCTGACCATTTGGGGTTCTCCAGATGGTCACGCTTCCCTTCCCCTTTGCCCCGACTACCGATTGGTGGTTCCCCAGCTTTTGTGCAGGTTTTTCCCCATTCGAAAAGGTAAAAATGCTTCTCCCATGGCTTAGTTATGAACAGTAAGAGCTTAAAGCTAAAATATGCTGGTATTTTTGCCCCGGTCCCTTTCACCGTTAGCCCCAACCACCACTGGAATGTGGGTCTTCCAAAATAGAATTTGGCCCTTGGGCTGAAAGAGGTCCAACACCTCTGACTTACACAGACCTCTAGGGCCAGCTCCTGGGGAAACATATCCAGTGGTGTTCCTCTGTCAGGGCACCTTGGCAGACTTATCTGGCTGTGGCGGCAGTGCTCTAAGCAGCCCTGGGTGTCTGAGTCTCAGCATCCCTTAATGTACTACAATGCCCCAGACTGTTGCTAGGTTGTGGCCATTGTGGAAAATTAAAAGTGCGCCTAGAAAGAAACAATCAAGGGGACCCATGACAGATATCAGCAAATGGGCCCTGCCTGGGCATGTGATTGCTGGCATCTGCCCGAGGATGCCATGTGTTGGTGCTGCAGACAACTGCAGAGCCACCATCTTCACAGCAAATTTCCTGCTATCTGTGCAGGGGTTTGTAAGTGAAAAAGGTACTTGCCTTTGCACTCTCTCCCCCAAGGACTGTGCTTTGGTTGTGCACAATAGTATAGAAAGAACTCATTTTGCCATTCTCAGGTTCTGTTATTTAGGGGGCAATTCCAGAAAGACCCAGATGAGCTGCAAAACTAAAACTTTCTATTTAGTATGTCGGCTTTGGTGGTGTAGCCCCTGGTTACAGACTGCCTTGCAGTCTTCCTAGCAAGCCAATTCTCTTCTTCCTAGTTTTGCTCTGGCCTCTTTCCGTACAAAAGTTCAATCAGTGTTTAGTACATTTGTTTTGCAATTAGCAGACAAATCAGATATGGACTGTGAATAGTATTGATGACAAAAATCCTTCTAAAAGCATATTAAAATAAAATATGTTTAGGTTTTAAGGACATTTCCCAAGTAATTCTCTCTGGCAGTGTTACCTCTTTTCAAATATTGTTCTCAGCAGAGGAGACCTTTTGACTCAGTAAAACCTATTTACTAAATGACTTGTAAAATAATAAATCATCACTTCTTAGCAACAATTTTCTTCTCAGTGGGAACATGACCAATTGCTCCTGTCACCATGAAACTGTTATCCGTCTTGTTTCTGAACAGATGGTAAGTATTTACTGTGGGTGACCTTTATTATTACTGTAACTCCCCTGGCAGTAATGGCATATGGTACATGTAGACCCTGGAGCCTGCACTAGGTTCTTAGTGGAAAAAGCCAGTAGCTGACAAACAGGTTTTAGTGTACTATTGATAAAGTTTAGATTGAATTATGTGACTTAAAAACAAAACTTGGTAGATGAGATCATTGCGGTTAATATGGCTTCTGCGCTATTGCGGGAAGACTTTGTTCCTTGTTAGCCATTTGTTCTATGCTTGTGCAAAATCACTTTGTAAGAAACAAAAAAACCCACCCCTGAAATGTTATTGATTAAATTTTGTAACAAGGGGGCTGAGGGTGTTTTTTTTTAATATATATATATTCTTCTCTGTTTTCAGCTGTATTGTATGAAACCCAAAATGGAAATATACAAATTAGCATCCATGTTTTTAGTTGTAATGTAACGTTGTCCCTGCAGTAACTGCGATCAGTTGGCAAGAATGCAAGGAAACGCAAAGTGGCTGTTTAGAGAAGCATTCATGGTTGCAGGTGGATGTGTATAATATGTTTTGTGAGCCAACCATCGGCTCACTCTGTGTTGTAGCAGGGAGAAAGAGCTAAGAATTGCACCAGAAGTTAGTTGACTGGTGGGATTAGGAAGACCACACTGGTGCCCAGGTAACCTTAGGGTCAGTAATGTGGTGTGAGAGTTATTTCATAACAACATATTCCATGTTGGTCCTGACAAGAACTATTTTCCAAAGAATTACTTTTAGAAGTAGTTGATCTGACTCCATTTAAACCTACATTTTATGTTTGTTTGTTTACCTACAATGTGGGCATGGTTTTCTGAAGGCCTGTTCCCTTGACACTGATGCTGAACAGAGAAATTATGTATGTTTATTATCATCAAAATGATTTCTGGATACAGCCTGCTGTAGATTCCTGCTATCCCCTCTTATGGGTTGTCTGTGGTGATGGTACCTCCACTGAAACAGCTCTTCATATCTGTCACACTAAAGGATAGTAGCCAAAGATCATTCCATGTGCTATGATGATGGCTCACATATTGACAAAAACATTTCAGGCACATGTGCTACCAGGGCCAGCCCACTCATGAAGGAGGGTGAGGCACCTAATCAGGAATTGGAGCTGGAGGAGGAATTACCCAGAGGTCTGTGTTCAGTTGCATTCTGGGGGTGTTGTTTACAGCTGATTTAAAGTGGAAGCTGCAAGCATACAGAAGGCAGCACAGGTGTGCACTGTTGCACAATCCCATCAATTCTTGGGTTAAACAACAGGAATTGGTGTGACATGCGAACCGGGCCCATTATGGGCTGCCTGTAACCTCAGACCTAATTAGTGAATATGACTGTGTCTTAGCTGCTTTGTAGAGTTTGGAATGGAAGGATTCAAATGCATGTGGTTCATGAAAAAAGCAAATATCTGGTTATAATCACATGATATTATGTGGATGTAAACTCCACTAAAAACAATTTACGCATATAGAAATGGAATTTACCTATTTTGGCTCATGACATAATCCTTCTACCATACAGGTTAAGACTTTTCTGCCTTGTTTTTTCACTTTTCATCCTTTAATCACTAAACTCCATATTTGCTTAAATTCGCCCGTTTTTGTCATGCTGTTTTGGGATGTTTCCAACACCTTCAGAGTCAACAAAGCTTCTTTCAAGTGTGGATCAAGTAAACCTGTTTGCTTATATCTTAGTTAAACAAAGTTATTTTTCATCACCCTTTATCCTGTCAGTCAAATCTTTCCAATGTCCAAAATACTGCATATAATTAATTCATATAACTAACTAATGTTGTTTCCAGTCAAATGTATATCCAGATTATCCGGAGGTTTATCAGTCTTATCTCTATGGGTAATCCCATTTGTTTCACAGGTGCGAGTTTAAGCAAACATATAAAACTGCTTACATTTACTTTGTATAGAAATAATAAATGCTGGTGATAATATAGACTGTAGGCCTTCTTTGCCTTTTGTTTATATAAAATATGGCCTGGAACCAAAGAGGTACTTTAGGTCGCCCAAAGGCTTGGAAACACCCAGTGGGATTTGGGCCTTTTCTTTGAACAGCAAACCCACATGACAGTTCAGAAACTGCTTTTCAGGGCTGGTCCTATCATTAGGCAGACTGAAGCAGCTACCTCAAGTGGCAGATACTTGGGAGGGGCAATGGCAACAGCTCTGATCCCCGGACATTCTGCTCTTTGTTCTCTAAACTAGCCTGCTACCCTCAGGTGTGGTAGATGATACTGTCCCATCACTAGCGTTGAAGTAAGATTGAACTGCCAATTCAGTTGGCTTCTACTGTTGAAATGGTGTGTGTGTGTCGTCTTGCCCTTCATTTCCAGGAGCAAAATGTCTTGGACTGGCCCTGCTGCTTTTGAAAGTCCCTCTAGTTTCAAAAGTGATTTGCCATGTGTAATGTAAGTGGAGGTTGTTTGAGAAATATAAACCTTTATTTTTTCATTGTTTATTTATGCACATTTCTATCCCGTCTTTCTTCCATCATGGAAGGCAAAGTGGTGTACATGGGGTTCCTAGGTGGTCTCCAATTCAGGCACTGACCAGTCCCAGCTTTTGAGTGAACAGAACTTAAAGTGTGTAGTTGTGTTGTTCTTTTTAATCCTGGCCTGTATGTTTATAGCATTGGTATAAGTAAAACCAGAATAAAGTCCTGTAAACCCACAAAGAATCATGTACATTAATCATAAATCATAATAGAAATGATCCGCAGTAGATGTCAAGTCAGATTTAGATGTTAACTTCTTCATTTTGTGTCAAGCCATGCTAAGAACTAGGCCTCTAATCTACAATGGGCTCTGCTCAGAATTGTAGAAAGACTCATTTCAGTTTTAGGAGAAATCTGATGCAATTCTACATTATGACTAACACCTCACAGAAGATAGAAAAATGGGGGTGGGGACACGGAGAAGAAAAGGAATACTTCACTACCCCATTATGCTTAAAAAAAATCCAAAGATGTCCAATTAATGTAAGCTTTGATCTTCCATGGCAAAAGGGGTAGGTAAAATACAGGTTTTCTATCCATTCTCCACTATTTCATTTCTCCTCAACTTTGCCTGGAGTAGGCCTTCTACAAACATGGAAGGAGACCTTCATAGAAGCTAAGTGGCAGGCCACTGAGATGTAGTAGTCAGAGTAGGATCGGGGTGACTCAGGTTCAAATCTCTATTGAGCCCTGTAGTTCAATGAGTGATCTTGGGCTAGCTATTCTCAGCCTAACCTACCACACAGGGTTGTTGTGAGGTTATCAGTTTCAAGAGGGGAATTATGTATACCACCTTGAGCTCCTTGGAGGAAAGGTGGGATATAAATCTAATAAACAAATAAAATATGAGATGCTGAGGAGCTACCATTTGCCCACCATGACTCTCACTCTTTTCTAACTGCACTCTTTCATTCAATCACCTCATATATATCCATCTACTCACAATATATAGTTGGTGTGATCGTGTCACTCTCCATGGCACTGACCAGATTAGCTGCTAAACAGCTGTAATTCCCAATGGCTTCTTTAACAACAGGAACAATTGAAAGTGTGTCTTTGTTTACAGTCAAGGAATAATTCGAGCTGTCAATGGGAATTCCGTTTTTCATCCACTGGTAAACAACCCGCGTGCCTTTTCCCACAATACATTTCAAAGTAAGGTTCCCCTTTCTTTCCACAACTCCAAAAGAGGGTTCAGTGTAGATGACTGGCTTTGTGACAGGAACTGCAATATAAAAGATATCAGAGGTTATGGGAAAGGTATTTCTATTCTTTAAACAGAGCATGTGATTTGCAGTTCAGTTGACTGAGCATGTGCAGTAACTGAAAAGGCCTGCATGTGTGCGTACCCCACGGTTGCCCAAGAGGTGCAAACAAGCTGGAAAACCACCCAACAATTGGTGTTGGGGAAAGCAGGTGGGCCTTTTGGGGGACGCCCTGAGGGCTAGTTTGGGATCCTGGAAGGGCTGGATTTGATTGCAAGGGCTGAGATTCCCCACTCTGTCCTGAGGGTTGCAGCCATGGGGCGGAGTGTGCAATTCAGATCAGGATTGTGCTCTGGTGAAGAGGTGATGAGTAACTCTTTTCCTTCTGTGCCAGTGGAGGTGGGGTGGTGAATCCGCTCTAGGTTTTTGTCAGAACCAGTCAGAACTCTGAAGGAGCTAACCAAGGTACTTTGCACCAGACTGGTTCTGACTTGAATTCTGGAGAGGATTCACTGCTCCATCAGCATCAGAGCCACCGGCCTCTACTTTAATCTGTGCCATTTTCTTGATTAAAATAATTTCCCCACAAAGTTGCTATTTGCCCTCTTGCGTCCTGATAAAATGGGTGGGAGGTGAGAAAAGCCCAGCTCCTTTTTTTCTTTTAATGCAAGTGATTCTAATCACATATCTTCTATATTACATTTAGATAAGCTTTACTGCTCCAAATACAATTGTTGCTGTTGTTGTTCTTATTATTAATACTATTATGGCAAAGTTGCTATTCAGACTTCATTCCAAAAGGAGTTTTAAATTTTTTTTATGCAGGAATACCTTTACATCTAATTTAGTCTGCACCACAGCAGAAAAAGGTGGCAGAATTCATTCCTGAGCTGATAGAGTAGATTGTATCACTTCAGCTTGCAAGTGGAGGTTGCTCCCCGATGGGGGGAAAAATGAATTTGAGACAACCCAGCACACCAGTGGAAAAAGTTCAAGCCTGACGTCTCCCTGCAGTGCTAATTATGTACTTTCTTGGATTATGTATTTTATTACATTAGTTGGCATTCAAAAATACCACAACAGCTATATGAAAAGGTACAGCTCGGTCTACCACCTCAGGCCTCTGTCATCTCATTCTGTTATATGTGAGGACTAGGTCCCAGTGCTGACTATTACATTTCATAGATATATTGCAACAATTCACTATTATACAAAATGTATATACTGGTCAGTACCTTCTTAGTTACATAATCATTCAGCACAGAAATTGTAGACAACTGAATGAAATAACTAAAGCTATCGCCTGACTAAATATTTTATCTTAAAACGGGGCTTTTAAGAAACTCACTGATTGATTTTATTTAAATATATGTGCCTGAAGACATTTACAATTTAAATATATGTACCTGAAGATATTTACAAATATACAATTAAGATATTTTAAAGTTTCTCTTCAGTGTGATATAACTTACAATTTAGTGAACAAAGCCAAGTTACAGTATTTTCTTTTTCATCTTTTTGGGGAATCTGGCACATGTGGCAGTGTGGAAATCTAGACTTATGTGATGTAACGTTATTCAAGGGTGGTGATTATTTTATAGGTCACATGACACTCTTGTTTCAACGCTTTTTCCTCATTATTTTCTCTCTCTCTCTATTGTAATATAGTTCACTAATTTTCGCAGTCACAATGTTTCATCGCCTCTTATGTGTCCCGTCTCAGTGTTACGGCCGTGGCTTTCTTGATTCAAACATTCCCTGCTAGCCAATCACTGCCCGGGGGGCATGGTCCTCAAATTTCAGCAGCTACATCCGCAGTTGTGAGGAGGGGGGGGAGAAAGCGGGTGTCGCTGGGTAAGGAGTGATTGGATGCATGAGATGATTGAAGGACCGCCCTCTGCTGCAGTAGGACAAGGAGAGTGTGTCCTCCAGTAACAGAATAAAGGAAGAAAAATTACGCTATGGCTGAGGAGTGTGCACCGAAATGTTTAAAACCAGAGAAATAGCATCCTTGGGACTGATTTCTATCATTAGGAGTGCATGTGTAGATTCAGCCAGTTTCCTCCATTCTAACAGGCTGAAATGCCTCTCCTAAATCTTAGTTACTGGTAATAAGAGCTTTAAGCTAAGATATGTTGGTTGTTTTTTTTTGTATTTTGGGGCTTTCCCTGTTTGGCTTTGGCCCATGCACCCCTGGAATGCGGCCCCCAAGAGTTTCTCTAAAATTGAAATCACCCCATGAGCTCAAAGACTTTTCCCAACTCTGCCCTAGGAAGTCATAGTCACAGATCTTCTGTGTTACATCTAGTTGCACCATTAAAGCCTAGCATTTCTTGTTACTTACCATCAACAGTAACTTGAATCTTTTCATGTGCTGTTGTTGTCCTATTTCCATGGATGTTGATTTTAACGATATAATTGCCTTCATCACTGATATGTAAAGACTTTATCAGCAAGGATGCATTTGGAGGTGTAAGTGTAAATTTGTGCCTATATTCTAAGTCTGGGACAACTGACTGATTTACAGAGATAACCAGATATTTGGGAGTTGTTGCTGGGTTCTCAAAAACCCATATTATCTGGATGTCATAAACTGTAACATTGAAGTTATAGTCAACTGGGAGAATAAGTGGCCGCCCTTCAATGCCATGGATTGTATGTGATGGAACTGTCAACTTCAATCCGGAACAAATACCTGTAAGGGGTGGGGAGATAATAAAGATGGGAAAGACCAGAATTTGAAATGCAAATAGGCTATGAACAATGGCTGGTTTAGGTATTATTGCAGGAAGATACAACATGTTTTAAAACTTTCAGTGACTATCTATAACTTGGTATATCATATTTGTCATTGCTTTGAAACCTTCTTTTCCTATTGTTACTATTTCTTTCTTGAACTCCTCATCACAAATTTTAATGCAGCAATTTATAATGCCATTTATTACCTATAAGATATGCCATTTCATTTTTAGATATGTAGGATTGGATCAAGAAGTTAGGCATACTTTAGTCCCATTGAAATCAATGTCATGTTAGCTGTGACATTGATTTCAGTGGAACCAAAGCATGATTTACTTACCCAACAAACATGGGGGTCATCCCATGAAGTTGATTGGTGGCAGATTCAGGACAGATAAAAGGAAGTACTTCTTCACACAGTGCATAGTTAAACTATGGAATTCACTACCACAAGATGTAGTGAGGGCCACCAATTTGGATGGCTTTAAAAGGAGGTTGGATAAATTCCTGGAGAAGAAGGCGATCAATGGCTACTAGCCCTGATGGTTATGTGCTACCTCCAATGTCCAAGGGAGTAAGTCTGTGAGCACCAGTTGCTGGGAACATGGGTGGAAGGGTGCTGTGCACTGCTTCTTGCTTTGTTGGTCCCTGGTCGACAGCTGGTTGGCCACTGTGTGAACAGAGTGCTGGACTAGATGGATCCTCGGTCTGATCCAGCATCAGGGCACTTCTTATGTTCTTAATCCTGTGCTCCACTCAATGAGACTTACTCCCTAATAAATGTGTTTAGGATTGCAATCTGGATCCAACCCAGAAAGTTGTCTGAAAAGTAATACAAAGCAATATGTTGCTAAGTACACAATCAAGAAAAAACTTGGCACTCTGTACTGCCAGGTTCTTCATTAATCATAACCATTTTTATACATTTCTATAACTTTAAAAGTTTACTTGTCCTGCAGTCCAAAAACGTAATGAAAACCACTATGGGTATAAAAATAAATACATTCTGTATAAATATGCTTTTTGTGGGCCATGGATATCTAATGACAAAATGAACCAACAAACAAGGATAAGGCAAAATGGAAATATACAAGCATGTCTGTATCTGGCAGACCACTGTAGCAATATTAAATCTTTCAACCCCTGGTCACCTTACATTAAAGGAAAGATTAGTTTCCATTTGTCCAGTGTATGTTTCCACAGTGACTGTGGCTATATATGAAAGAGTGACATGTGTCTGGAAACAAGTTTCTGGCAGTTGTGATTACACCTTTGGGAGTATGCTTTCTATGTTAGTCAAGTCAAAGATTTATCATTTAACCAGTTAGGTTATTGCAAGATATGCTTAATATATTTACACACAGACACACACATTCCATTTACACATTATAATATTTGCTATGTGTTTCTTATAATGTGTGAAGCAACTCTCAGAATGGATAATTTTAGAACAATAGACAGAAAACATGAAAATACATTGAGAATGTGCCATGACTCGTAGCAACCATTTTGTGTGATCAGCTTGAACCTTAATTTATGGACAAACCAGGATTCATAGTCCTGTCTCTACTTCATGATCTAGGCAGACAAGACAAGAAAACCCAGACTGTGTATGTATTGGTATCAATTTATATCCCACTTACCATATCTAAAGCTATCTCTAAGTGATTTACAGAATCAAATATTAAAATACATCTTAATAAATACAAAATGTATCATTTATATGAATGCACTGTATTCATAATTTAAGTTACAACTATGTTTCATAGTGCTATGCTTTAAGGATCAGCACTAGTTTTAATTAAAATCAGTAATATTATATATGTTCCCCTTTGCTGCCCATTGTATCCCCCGGAGTGGAAGCGCCCAAAAGCTTTTCAGAACTCAAAGCTACCGATCTCCCTACCTCTCTCAGCAGAGCAGGGATGAAGAACATCCTGCCTGCAGTACAAATACGGCCCTTCAAGGTTCCCCAGAGAGCCACCCCCTTCCTCCCAACCAGCAATTTTTTGGTGGTTTCCTCACTTTTGTGCATTTTTCCGTCATTCTAAAAGTTTGAAATGCCTCTCCGAAGGCTTAGTTACTGGCAGTGAGAGCTTTAACTTACAATATACTGGTATTTTTTTCTATTCCACCGCCCTCATTTTGCCCTTGGTCCCTCATGACTGAAATGTGGTCCTTGAGAGCTTCTCTGAAATTGAATTCAGCTTTTGGGATGAAGGAAGTTGGCAACCCCTCCTGTAGAGAAACTTAAAATACTATGCGCAAATCTGCTTAGATATGGAGCGATATGTAAATATTGTAAATAAATTACATTGTAAATAAACACTTCTAGCCACATTAACATTTCAGGTAGTTATGTGAGTAGTAGGGGGCTACCTGCTTCTTGTGAAGCAGATACAGGGCAGTAGTTTATGAGCCAAACTTATATACCACCATAATGGTTCTATGTAGTTCCTCATATCTTAGTTAGAGTCATGGAATATGTCCAAGCAAATAACAGCTGAAAAGGAACCCTTTTGTATTCCTGTCAGGAAGGGAGGAGCTGCCTGCAGGGGAAATAAAGTTGTTCTCTCTGAATATAGTCAGATGATTTATTCAGGTGTAATAAGTATGGGAGAACTTGGCCAGAAGGAAGTAGGAATTAGGGAACTAGCTGATATACAACAAAGCCCTCTTGTTTTATCTCTTTTATTTCTTATGGGAAGAGAGTTCACATTTAAGATCATTTTGAGAGTTCTGCTGAAAAGCAGAGTACAAATATAATAGTAATAATAATGATGAATATTTTATCTAATTAGCATCACTTTGAGGTTCTAGGGGTTCCCAACAAGGCTCCAGTCCCTAGAGGTCATTGGGTCATACAGCTTGACTATTGAGTCCAGACCTCCCCTAATTTCCCTCCAAATAACCTTTGCTGCCACTGATTTACAGAGAGCAGTAGGACTCTGATCCATGACTGTGTGATTCAAAATCAGCACAAGAGCGCTACAAAACCACAACACAGGTAGTCAAATGAGCAAACATATATTTACTAGCAAACGGACCCAGCTTCACACGCATTGGAATAGTCCTTAGCTTGATATAGCAAAGCCTTCAAGCAATTTACAACAGCTGCCAGAGTTGAACACATTGTACCTGCCTGTCTGAGTGAGGCCATGTCTGCTCACATCCCTAGGCACAGCCCCTGCCATGGTGCAATCCTATAGCTCCAGGATGGTGGGGTTTGTCCACTCCATCCCTTGAGGGCGACTACCCCACAGTAAGGGGAAGGGTGCAGAGGTATAACTGTCCCTCAGCCTACTAATCTCCCTTGGCTTCAAACTCTATGGACTGCTATGTGCTAGTTAAGGAAGTCTGCCCCTAGTGACTGAAGTTGTTATTGCAGGCTTCAACAATATAGCCTCATGTAAACTGATTAATGTGTTTTAAAAACAAATTCAACCTGAGGTGTCCATCGCTAGGGTCCCCTTAGTATGCACACCAAGTTTCAGGTGTCTAAGCTTTCATAATCTTAGCGGTATGGCACTGACTGACAGACAGACAAACAGTCACATATTTTCTTTTATTATTATGAGCATAACTTCCAGAACAATTAGTCATTCAATAAAGAATAAGAAATGATAGTTCTGATAATGTAACCCAACCTAACTGATGCCCTTTTTAAATGCTACTTCACCAGCAGGCTCTTTTTTATTCCACTCCTCTGTCTACCCCTTACCTAATATTCACCCTCAACTGACATTCTCCACCTGCTACTTTAACTAGGGTGACCATATTTGGGAAACCAAAAAAGAGGACACCTAGTGTGTGTGTGGGGGAAGCAGCTTTCTGAGTCCTGCAGAAAGTACGTTATTCCCCCGCCACCTTAAAGAACCCGATTGGAGTGGAGGAGGGGAAAGGATTTCATTCTGCACCACCACCATCCACTCCAATTGGGGCCTTTTCTATAATGTCCACGAATGACCCACTTTCCCCTTTAAGACCTCAATTGGAGCTCGGAGTGGGGGAATGATGTGCCTCAAGAAAGCATGTCATTCCCTCCTGCCATGCTAATGGCAGCCTTAAAGAGGAAGGTGTGTCATTCCAGGACATTATTGAAAATTATAGAAAATCCCCCCTGACACCATGGAAAGAACAAAAACCAGGACAAATCCGGGGAAATCCTGAGAGTTGGTCACCCTAACTTTAACTCCACCCCAGGGCCAGGGCCAGACTATTTTGTGCCCTAGACAAGGTGAGCTTCTTGCACACACACACACACACACCCAAAATTGCCAACTTCGATCCAGTTGTTCAAGAAGAGCTTCTGAACTATTATACTTTCCTTTTATTATGTTTTTTTCTTAAAACAGCTAATTTGTATAAAACTGTGATGCTTAAAGGGTAGTACTGCACCCCTCTGAGGTCTGCGCCCTAGGCAGCTGCCTAACTGGCCTAATGGTAGCACCGGCCCTGCTCCACCCACCTTTCCATTTCACTCCTCTGCTCTCACTCCTTGTTCTGTTACAATTCAAACACATTCTTGTTTTAACTCTCTGCTTCTGATAGCTATACCCAGTTGCAGCATTGCATCAATAAAGATAGAGCAGTACCGATTTTTCTTGCATTGATTTCAGTGGAGTCTTCTCTAGCAATTACACAGTTTCGAGCTCAATTGTTATAACAGACATAAGACTGTAATCTTAAACAGGCTTACTAGCAAACTCCATTGAATTCAGTGGAACAAACTTTTGAGGAAGTATATATAGGATCGCATGGTATGCACCTGGAATCTCACACAGATGGCTGCTTACATTTCATTGGCTTCATAATGTTATTTCTGTCATTTCTTTACTTTTAAAACGCCTAGTAAATGAAATTCTCTGGGCAGTGTAAAGACCACAATGTAGGCACCAGGTGAACCTCTATGGGGAGAGCATTCCACCTGGAGAAGGGCTTCAAACACTGATCTTAATGTCCAGGAAGGTAAATATAGGAGGAAGTAGCTTGCTGCAGTTTTGCAACCTTAGTCCTCCCCCCCCCCAATATATCTGCAGGTGCTATTGCCAGCCCCAGTGAAATCATCTGGAGGTTAGGTTGACCATATGAAAAGGAGGACAGGGCTCCTGAATCTTTAACAGTTGCATAGAAAAGGGAATTTCAGCAGGTGTCATTTGTATATATGGAAAACCTGGTGAAATTCCCCTCTTCATCACAACAGTTAAAGCTGCAGGAGCTATACTAGAGTGACCAGATTTAACAGAGGGCAGGGCACCTGCAGCTTTAACTATTGTGATGAAGAGGAAATTTCACCAGGTTCCCCATATATACAAATGACTCCTGCTGAAATTTCCTTTTCCATACAACTGTTAAAGATACAGGAGCCCTGTCCTCCTTTTCATATGGTCACCCTGGTTAAATGCATTTCATACTCTCAGTCTCTATGACTGAACACTGGATCCAAGTGTTGTTCTCTTTGAATGTTAGTGATTAGTATTTAATAAAGGAATAAATTAGGTGTCAAGTCAGATCTAAAGTTTTATGAGATGATAGGACTTCTCAAATGTCCTGAGGTCTTGCAAAGCTTGTCCAGGAACTGAGCTTTCTCGCAAAGTTCTTGCCTTTGACCTGGCAAATCTGCCAATTGGAAAACAGTGTCATTGACCAATGGCAGTGGAGGAAAGACTAGATCAAAGCTAGAGATCTTGGATTTCAAAATGAGAGGGAGATCAGCATTCAAAGTGGGTGTCTCCAGTCCAAAGAATGAGAGTTGACAGAGCTCTCAAACACAGTCACATGTTACTTCTCAACAGTCTCCTTTTTGTCCATCCAGCTGGCAAGAGAAGATGTCGGTGAGGTAAAATCCATTGCCTAGATGGTGTTCTACAGGAGAAGCTTTTTCATGTGCATTGTAAAATAGCACCTTTCTGAATTAAGAAAGGATCACGTTTAGAAATTCTTAATTTCTACAGATCAAGAAAACTTAAAATCTAGTTTAAAGACCAACAAGGCTGTGAAATGTAATAACTATATGATGAGTTTCAGAAGCAAACCACACCCTTTCTTGGCTCCAGTTATCTCCTTGAGGTCAGTTTCCCTGTCTTAGATATAAACAGGCTAGGTTTTCCCAAAGTGACCTCCAAATGGAGCTCAGACTGCACTTTGCTTCTATATCTGTCTTTAAATATTAGTAAGCACAACACCACCCTTGTTGACTGGAAACATCCTGCCGCTTTTTTTGTTTAAATAAAAACGGTGACATCATATTTTGAGTGTAAAGAATAAACCAAGGTCTTCATGGGAAAATGTCCTCTTTTTTTTTTTTAAGGACTTTTCAGAACACACTATAGTACCACAGTACTAAAATAAACCTGAGTTTCATTCTCCATTGTTTTATATGTTTCTCAGCATTTAGCTCCAAGCTGAATAGGTACAACACTACCAAATCTGAATGCTGGTGTATTACTTAGGGTGACCATATGAAAAGGAGGACAGGGCTCCTGAATCTTTAACATAGAAAAGGGAATTTCAGCAGGTGTCATTTGTATATATGGAAAACCTGGTGAAATTCCCTCTTCATCACAATAATTAAAGCTGCAGGAGCTATACTAGAGTGACCAAATTTAAAAGAGGGCAGGACACCTGCAGAGAGTAGGCTGCCTGCAACTTTAACTGTTGTGATGAAGAGGAAATTTCACCAGGTTCCCCATATATACAAATGACACCTGCTGAAATTTCCTTTTCAATACAACTGTTAAAGATACAGGAGCCCTCTCCTCCTTTTCATGTGGTCACCCTAGTATTACTCCCATCTTCCAGAGGTATAATTTAGCAGATTTAGCAAGTGAACACTGTGCTGTTAATAGTGCCAGGGGTTCAAACATACTGTTATGGGATGCAGGATGGTCAAAATGACACCTTAGGTCATTTTGGTGATTCTCAGCTCTTAAGATTTCTGTGAGTATTGCCCACAGTGTGGCTTTCCCTGAGGTTATGACTCTTAAGACCTGTACTCAGCTTCATGGATAAAAGGGTAAGTATGCATACCAATGTTGGCAGGTCAGCCTGCCTCTCCCCCACTCACTACTATTTCCTTCTCCTCTAGCTGTAGAAAATTAACATCCTCCCCCCCACACACACACCTAGGGCCCTGAAATGTTGAGGGTGGGGAGGCTGTACCACTCAAAATGAGAAGTTCAAACTTCCATGTCTCCTCACCTCTGGTCTGCTGCAAGTTGTGGTTGAGTGGAGTGGGTGATCCTCTCAATTCACCAGACACAGGTACCTAACTGTGGGACACTTTGTTAATTGTTCCATCCCCAAATACTCATGCTTCTGAACCTAGTGTTTAATTCACTAGCATGCATGTATATCATTTGAAGCTCGAAGCTAAATGGAAGTCACTTGAGACCCAAATCCTTGTTTTATAGTACTTCTGTCTTCATCTTACATTGGAGACCTTGAGCTCCATCAGACTAGCGTTTTATTGCATGCTCATTGCTGGGCACTCACAGATTTTCGCAGGTCCCTCTCATGACATTGTCTGCCTCCCGTGTGCCTCCCACCCCTTTTAGCCTTCTTTGCACCACAAAAAAACACCTCAGTAAGTCTGACTTATTTTTAAAGGCAGAAGTTGCCTCTTTCTCCTGCTGTGTGCAGGAGAAGCGGAGGGATCAAACCAGCCCACTGAATGGGCCACATGCAAGATGTTTACTTCCTCTTTCAAAACAGGAAGTAATGAGGGACAAATGCATGAGCGGAGAAGCGATGGTAAGCAAACATGAGTTTCCCCTGTGTGATGACGCTCCTTGAGATAGATTGGGGGTGGGGAAAATCTGATAGTGTGTTGTCAACCCTCTGCACAGACAAGCATAAAACAAAGAGTTCCAGTTGGGGTTACTGAACTAGTCCCACAGTTTTTGTGTATATAAGGATAAAATATCCTCCTGTGAGATTTATGCTATGTGCAAATGCAGTTAATGAGACATAATACGGAAGATAAATCAAATGTTTGCTGTAGCCAATGTAGGTTTAAGATTCATGTTACAGAACAATTTAATCTAAAACTAACTGAAGCCAACTGAACATCCCCGGAATTGCTTAAAACCTTTTTATTCTGAGGATGTACATACTGATACTGGAGTCATCTGTATGGCAACAGTTGTATCTATTGCACATGGAACCAACTTGGGAGCATAATGTAAGAAAAAATCTCATTCTATTCACAGGATAGAAAGAGAGGTATTATTTGTAAAATTTCATAAAAGTCAGAATTCCAGTGCTGACACACCCTGTGGTGTGATGGTGAGCTGGCTTCCTTGCGGCACTCCCAATTCCACATCTACTGCAACAAACACGGGATGTGAAAACAAGTTAATTGATCTATTTCACAGGAAAATAATATGTGCTAGATCTGCCATCTTCTTAACCCACAACCAAAACATCATAAACAACAGAATCACACTTGTCGATTTTAATAGAATAGAACTTCACCTTACAGGAAAATAAAAAGCCAAACTAATCACCATGTATAAAAGTATATGGGACATCAAATTTCAGTTAAAAGGACTGCAAATGTTAACGATTAATCCTTAATAACTATAATAATAAATATTAATAATAAATATTACTATTGGAAAATCATATGGAGACTAATCACCCCAAAAATGGCACTTAAGGTGACTGTCATGAATATTCCTCTCTCAAGAATGCCTATCCCTAATTTCTTTTTACCCCCTAGCTATACCCTCCATTTCCTCCTTGTTAACTCTACTTTACTTCCCTCAGGACACCCCTCCCCATTTTATAGGTCAAGTCCTAGCCCTCTCAAGAACCCTGCAAATCCTCATTTTCTACGTCAAGTCCTAGCCCTCTCAAGACCCCACAAATCACCATATGCTTTTCAGCCTCCCCAGTCACAAACCCCTGAATTCTTTCATTAAATTGTTTTAACTGTTTTAATAGCTTTTACTGCTTTTAAATTATATATTTAAATTATCTATTGTTTTAACTTGGATCATGGTTAATTTGTTTTTAACTGTGCATATTTATTGTTTTATACTGTATGTTTTTAGTTGTACGCCGCTCTGAAATCTTAATGATATAGGGCGGGATATAAATGTTTTAAATAAATAAATAATAATAAATACTCCAGAATTTCCCTTAGGAGGACCCCAGCCACAGTCCCACATTACACCCATCCCATATTTCAGTGTTGAGCATAACATCAATACAATGAATTGCAGTTAGAGAGAGAGAGAGAGAGAGAGAGAGAGAGAGAGAGAGAGAGAGAGATTAGGTACATTTAGGGGTAAAATGTTCCATAATATTGGTAAAGTTATTGACGTTAAAACATTCAAAAGTATGAAACAAAGCCTTCTATCTGAATGAAATATCAGAAAAGCACAATAAGGGTCTTACCTAAAAGCAGAATATAGATTTTGCACTGCAAGTCATAAAATGTGGTGCTAAAGGGATCCATGAAAGCATCCTGTCTCATGCAAATACCCCCTTCTTTTTGGTGCGCAGTTGGAGTCCTGGTCCAACAGCTCTGAGGTTAATTTGCTAGGGAAATCAGCAGTTAGTTATCAGTCCCTACCCTGTCTTGCTTTAGGTGATTTGAATATGTGTATACAAAAGACACAGGGAGTGGGAACACCTGTTGGATTAGTGTTCGACATCTTCATTGCCTATGACCCTATCATAATTCCCCACTCCGGTATGTTCACAGCAAATACAGAGCATGATAAATGGGGCGTACACAGTATGAATCACTCAGCACTGATAAAAAATAAATGAGCCTAGAAAGCATATGCAGATTACATTCACCTTAACACAGTAGACAGTTAAACAGCTACATGGAGAGGTAACATTGACTTGTACATGATCGTAAGAGTTAGAAATTGAACTGTTCTATTAGTTAGCTCAGCTCTTTTAGAAGTGGCTGAATATTGTCATTCACCATAATATTAAAGAAAGAATAAGAAATCAGTTCTTAACTAAAAGGAGAAAACAAGAAAAAGTAATGTAAAAATTATGCCTTTTTAACATATTTATATGGTTAATCCCAGTGACAATTGTAGGATTTTGAAGCCTTTGGGTAACACATCTTTGACCCAGGGGAGGCTGTTGTGGTTGCATTTATATCCTGCCTTTTTTCCTCCAAGGAACCCAAGGCGGCGTACATAATCCTCCTCCTCTCCATTTCATCCTCACAACAACCCTGTGAGGTGGGTTGGGCTGAGAGTCTATGACTGGCCCAAAGTCGCCCAGTGGGTTTCCATGTCCAAGTGGAGTTGAGAACCCGGATCTCCTGGCTCCCAGTCCAACACTTTAGCCGCTACACCACACTGGCTGGTGGCTCTGATGTCAGTGGGGCAGTAAATCTGCTCTGCGTTTCAGTTAGCACCAGTCTGAACTCTGCAGCTTGGATAGCTCCTTTAGAGTTCTGACTGACTAGAGTGGATTCACTACCTCACTGACATCAGAGCCACCAGCCTCCACTTCCTTTCCTTGGAAGGGAAGAAAGGAGGAAACTGTAGGGTGACTATATGAAAAGGAGGACAGGGCTCCTGTATCTTTAACAGTTGCATAGAAAAGGGAATTTCAGCAGGTGTCATTTGTATATATGGGGAACCTGGTGAAATTTCCTCTTCATCACAACAATTAAAGTTGCAGGTGCCCTGCCCTCTTTTAAACCTGGTCACTCTAGTACAGCTCCTGCAGCTTTAACTGTTGTGATGAAGAGGGAATTTCACCAGGTTTTCATATATACAAATGATGCCTGCTGGAATTCCCCTTTCTATGCAACTGTTAAAGATTCAGGAGCCCTGTCCTCCTTTCCATATGGTCACCCTAATCTCAGGCTACCTCTGCCCTTTACTGGTGTTCCAGGCCAAGTGATAATGGCAGCTCTGTAGAAACAGTAGTGGGCCCTTTGAAGGTCTTGGGTTCTTGGCGAATTCCTAACCATATCACTCTCCTGCAGCACGGCCTGTTTAATCCAAACCCAAAAAACCTGTTCAACGTTCAGGGTTAAGTTGGGAACATGAGGCCCTAAGTTTAATTGCTGTCATAGAATAGGGTGACCAACTGTCAGGATTTCCCCGGATTTGTCCTGGTTTTTGTTCTTTCCATGGTGTCAGGGGGGATTTTCTATAATTTTCAATAATGTCCTGGAATGACACACCTTCCCCTTTAAGGCTGCCATTAGCATGGCAGGAGGGAATGACATGCTTTCTTGAGGCACATCATTCCCCCACCCCGAGCTCCAATTGAGGTCTTAAAGGGGAAAGTGGGTCATTCGTGGACATTATAGAAAAGGCCCCAATTGGAGTGGATGGTGGTGGTGCAGAATGAAATCCTTTCCCCTCCTCCACTCCAATCGGGTTCTTTAAGGTGGCGGGGGAATAACGTACTTTCTGCAGGACTCAGAAAGCTGCTTCCCCACACACACACTAGGTGTCCTCTTTTTTGGTTTCCCAAATATGGTCACCCTATCATAGAATCATGGAATCATAGAATAGCAGAGTTGGAAGGGGCCTACAAGGCCATCGAGTCCAACCCCCTGCTCAATGCAGGAATCCACCCTAAAGCATCCCTGACAGATGGTTGTCCAGCTGCCTCTTGAATGCCTCTAGTGTGGGAGAGCCCACAACCTCCCTAGGTAACTGATTCCATTGTCGTACTGCTCTAACAGGAAGCTTTTCCTGATGTCCAGCTGGAATCTGGCTTCCTTTAACTTGAGCCCATTATTCCGTGTCCTGCACTCTGGGAGGATTGAGAAGAGATCCTGGCCCTCCTCTGTGTGACATCCTTTTAAGTATTTGAAGAGTGCTATCAAGTCTCCCCTCAATCTTCTCTTCTCCAGGCTAAACATGCCCAGTTCTATCAGTTTCCCTTCATAGGGCTTTGTTTCCAGACCCCTGATCATCCCGGTTGCCCTCCTCTGAATACGCCCCAGCTTGTCTGCATCCTTCTTGAATTGTGGAGCCCAGAACTGGACACAATACTCTAGATGAGGCCTAACCAGGGCTGAATAGAGAGGAACCAGTACCTCACGTGATTTGGAAGCTATACTTCTATTAATGCAGCACAAAATAGCATTTGTCTTTCTTGCAGCCATATCGCACTGTTGACTCATATTCAGCTTGCGATCTACAACAATTCCAAGATCCTTCTCGTTTGTAGTATTGCTGAGCCAAGTATCCCCCATCTTGTAACTGTGCATTTGGTTTCTATTTCCTAAACGTAGAACTTGGCATTTATCCCTATTAAATTTCATTCTGTTGTTTTCAGCCCAGCACTCCAGCCTATCAAGATCACTTTGAAGTTTGTTTCTGTCTTCCAGGGTATTAGCTATCCCACCCAATTTTGTGTCATCTGCAAATTTGATAAGCGTTCCCTGCACCTCCTCATCCAAATCATTAACAAAAATGTTGAAGAGCACTGGGCCCAGGACTGAGCCCTGTGGTACCTCACTCATTGCCTCTCCCCAGTTTGAGAAGGTTCCATTGAAAAGTACTCTTTGAGTCCAATTCTGTAGCCAACTGTGAATCCACCTAATAGTTGTTCCATCTAGCCCACTTTTAGCTAGTTTGTTAATCAGAATATCATGGGGCACTTTGTCAAAAGCTTTGCTGAAGTCAAGATATATGACATCCACAGCATTCCCACAGTCCACAAGGGACGTTATCCTATCAAAATATCTCCTGTCAAGAGATATTGACAGGAGATATATCTCTTGACATATTTCCTGTCAAGAGATATTAGAGCTGGTTGAGATGTCCAAATATACATTTACAGTATGGTTGTTTGCCTGTAGCTAGATCTCATATTGCATCAGTAATGTCTGCTGAAATTCTGCATTGCATGGGTCAGACGAGGCCTTTCCGATGCCAGTTTCATTGTTCCCAATACAGGTAGGAGGTTTGATTAATCAGTGGATGCAAGAATGCAGTGGCCATCTTCATGAAAACTCACAGCTCATGTCAGTAAAGTGTTTGACCTTAGTTTGCCAAAGCCAGATTAAGTGTCAGCTCAATTATGAATTCCCTGGGGAGATTGGGACCTGTTTCCAGCACTTCTCCTTCCCCACCCTTCTGAAGAGATTTGGTAGGGTGAAAGTTACCAGTGTTAGTTATATTCATTTAGTAGATTATAGCTGTGTGCAAGGCAAATGCTGTAGAAAGAAACACACACTGCTACTTCAAAACAAACACTATTGTTGTGGGAATTCATAGCTCCTAGGAAAACAAATAGTTTTTGAAGAAAAGGTTGAGTGCAGCCATTTTTCATATAAAAGTGCATACCTCTCCTTTTTTGCTTCCTTTTCTCTTAGACAGCTGTCAAAGGAGCTGTCAAACATGAAAGGCTTCCCCCCCTGCTGACTCAGGGTGGGGTGGACTAGAAGGGGGCATCCCCAAATTGTTGGGGCAACACTTCAAACCCCAAGGATCACCTGAGTGAGAGATCTTGAGCACTTTGACAGGTTGGGGAAAGTGCTCAAGATCACCTATTTACCCAAGTGATCCTCAGGATTTAAAGTGTTGCCCTCACCCTTGGGGATCCTCTCCTTCTAGTGCACAATAAATGTCTCATGTTGAAAAGCTCAGGATAATAAAAGACACTTTATTAGTTCCGCTCGATTTATGAAAGAAATCAATATTTCAATACTGCTGCTTTGTCTTGTGTGTCTCTATGATTCCCTCTGAGGGCTCCTTAGAGACTTAAAATATAGTGCGTAAACCTGCCCCTACCTGGTGCCCTTCAGATGTTTTGGACTACAACTCCCAGCATTCATTACCATTTGCCATGCTGGCTGGGGCTGATAGGACTTGAAGTCCAAAACATCTGGAGGGCACCAGATTGGGGAAGACTGCTGGTCCATAAGAAAAAAACAAAAATTCACAGTCAGGCAATCGCTTTACTGTTGGGACAAGCAAACACGAAATGACTGATTTCCCCATTTTGGAAAACATGAAATCCAGGATTTCTTCATATTTGTCTCTAGTGTGAGGCAAAACATAAAGGTAGAGAACAAAAACCACATGGTAGTATTTATATTAGCAAAGCTGGAGATTAATTTTGGGTGGTGCATTAGGCAAAAAGAAAAAAAGGGCAATAGAATTCAGTGTTACAGATAGATCTGAGCTTGTGGGTTTGCTTTGGTTGCCATTTTTAGTGTCCTATGGGGGACATGACAGCTGCCCATAGAAAATAATCGAGAAATGTAAAGTGCAATCCTATGAGTGTAAGGTCCATTGAGTTCAATGCAGCTAATTCCCGGGTAAGAGTGTATAGGATTGCAACTGTAGGACTTCAATGTAGCTGTGACTGGGCAGCTGGGTATCCACCTAAACCAAAATGTAGCAGCAAAGGAGTTCATGCTCTTTCAAATTCAGAACCAGGTCTTATGTAATGTGAAAGTTTTGTTTTGTTTTTTAATTTTAAAAAAGTGTTTAAAAGTGCAATGTGTCTGCATGCACGTTTCCTTTGCATGAAACTGAGTGCTAGATTTGGGTTGTCCAAAGGTGAAATTTAAGTAGATTGTCCTTTGCAGCAGCCTCAGGGGAGTTTTGTATAGGATTTTTGTTGTTGCTTCAAACCTAAGACTAGCCTTAGGCCCATCTCCAATCTGCAGTGTTAAATGTTGACTGCACTGCAGAGCTGTCATTTTATTTATTTATTTATTTATTGCATTTCTATACCGCCCAATAGCCGGAGCTTTCTGGGCGGTTCACAAAAATTAAAAGTCATAAGTGTCATAAGCCACTCTCAGTCACAAGTTCTAATGAAAGGATAATGGACTATATTGTCACTGTGACTGAGTTCGGACGACACGCTAATCAACGGTTGTTTCCATTCTGTTCCTATTACCCCCATCCCCAGTTGATTAGCGTGTCGTCTGAACTCAGCCCTAGAGTAAAATTCTAGCTTTTGCCATTGTTTTCTAGGGTCAGCTGTCACTTCCGTCCGGGAGGAGAGGAAAAAATAAACTAGCCAGGAAGTTTCGTCTCCAAGTGGTAGATCGTTCCTCTAAATTTTCTGTCTCTATGCTGCTCCTTCCCTCTTGGAAAGCCCGGATGTTTGGAAAGACAGGCACTGTGTTCTGCTGAGCCTTATGGGAGTTGTAGTTCTCTAAGCCAAGCTTTCCAATTTGCAGCGTAGAAGGCGCGTGCCCACTCTAAAATACAAGTCCCGTGAAGCATAGGGGGGAGAAGCGTGTCACGTGATACCTAAGATGGCTTCCCTGTGTCAGAGAAAGTCGGGTCTCATGGGCGATAGGACCTTGTGAGGCCGGCCGGCCGGCTGGCTCTGCGCTGCCATGCAGAAAATCAAGTCACTGATGACCCGACAGGTAGTGCAGCCGGAGAGGCGTCTAGGTCCTGGGGCGCTTAGCACAAAGGGGCGACTTGGAGTGATCCGTGCAGCAACGGCAGGAGCAGGCGGTGCCAGGGCCGGGAGGGTATTGGCGTTGCGGGGCTGAGAATGTTTGGCGTTTAGAGAGCGAGGCCAGAATCCCCATCACTAAAAGGAAGACGACTCGGAGGGCTTTGAAAGAGGGCGACGTTTGCTGCGGGCGGGGGCGGTAGCCGTAATCATCTGTCGCATAAAAAAACCCTTAGAAAATCGTTTCAATCCCCCTTAAAAAACATAAGAGTAGTATCCAATGTTAGCTCTACTTAGAGTAGACCCATTGAAATGAATGGGACTAAGGACTAGCCGAAGTCCCATTCTTTTCAATGGATCTACTCTAACTGGGGCTAACATGAGATATAACCCATACAGCTAAATTCTGTGCATGTTTCCTCGCAAGGAGATCTTATTATGTTCAGTGGGAATTACTCCTTGGAAATGAACTTAGAATTTCAGCCTTAGTGACTTGGGGTGAAGTTTGATAGACAAGGGGGTGCTTCCTTAGGTTTGAGGGGAAAAGAAGAGCAGGGCTTTGAAGTCATACAAAGAGAGATTGTTAAGTTGTTGGTATCGGACCAGAGCTGGGCTTTCTTAAGAGTTCCTGAGAGAGCTAGGGATCCCTTGAGGTCCAGCTGTGTTTGGGCACTAGCTCTCTTTTCTAGCGTTACCCATTCTCTCTCAGCAAGGATGAACAGAGATAGGAACCTCCCAGAGAGCTTCGGCTATTAGGCGATATAGAAATGTAATAAATAAATAAATAAATAGGAACTGCCACAATGTCACTTTGTGGGAAAGGAGGATGCCGTTGTTCATTAGCAATAGCTCTATTCTTCTCATTTGCGCAAATCCCCAAGCAGTTTAGAACAACACCATAAAGCAAAACAGTAAATGTGCAATAATACAATATTGGGGATTGTTCGTTCATGGTTGGGAGAAAGCCAAAGTGGGGAAAAAACCCTCTCTAAAACATGCCAGCATTGAGGCTTAATGTATTGCAGAGAGGAGATTACACTACAGGAATGAATGAATGGGAGTAGGGACTGGGAGAGCGGATGAATGAAGGGGAGAAGTATGCGGGTTTTTTAAGAGAAGGGGAAGAATGATCACATTCTGGGCAGTCCATAATTTCTCTCAATGGATGTTCCCAAGCACAGGGAGGTACGGTGCAATCCTATGCATATTTGAACTAAAAAACACACACACCCTCCTACAGTACTCAGTATGCTCCAGCCAGCATTGGTGACTAGTGCATACTGGGAGTAGTATGACTTTTTTCACTGATTTGTCTAATCTAGGAGTGGGCAACTTGTGGCCCTCCAGAGTTTTGGCCCCAAACTCCCATCATTCCCCATGGATAGAGGAGGCTGTCTTCTTCAGACAGTTGCCCTCCACCAGTAAAGGGTGATGGAGGAGAGGGGCAGGGCTAGACCACTCCCTCTTTTCATATGTTGCTTTTAACCTCTTTCTTGAATGCCTGAATAGGGCTGATGTTGTCTTAACTACACATTTCATTATATTTTCATTTAACTTTTGAATACAATATAGTAAGAGCTATGCGCTGGTACCACACAGTGCCAATTTTAAGAAAATGGCCATTGTTTTACTGCATGATGCCAATACATAGCTGTTGCGGGTTGTCCCACAATTATTCACATGTAGGCAATTTTATTCATGGGAGTAGCTTAATATTTCTAGCTTTGGTTCTCAAATGTATTTGCCAGGTGTAGGCTAGTTAAAACTCACATGTGTTTAGTGTTTGATAGTCTATTTTAACTATGGAGAATGCAGAATGTATTACCTAAGCTACCTCTTTTTTTTCTCCCCAAGGGTCTCAAAAGTCCTCAGGAGAATATTCACGATTTGAGCCCCCTTGAGAACTTCAGAATTCCAAGCAAGGTATGATTGACACGGAGTCTACTAGGAGCTGTCTGTTTTCAGTGCTTCTGTCATCTTATGTGGTTTTCCAGTTGTAGCCACTGCTTATTAAAAATGTAATGTTAACCTATTATGGTTTTTATCTGGCAACTATGGGCATATTTTGTATGCAAAATGTGGCCTGTGCAAGGCTGCTTTGTGGGTCCTGGTGGTGTTGCTGTCAGGGCTCCTGTCATTTTAAAGTAAGGCAATGATAGTGGCAGCTTCCTGCTTTCCAGATAGTTTCATGCCTGTTTAGCTTAGCGAAGGTTAAACTAGAGTGGGATAGAGGATAAAAGGGTGGGTGCAAATGATGTGTGCTGTTGCTGGGCAACCATTCAAAATCTCACTGCTTCTCGGTTAACAGGAAGTATTAAAATATGTTTGTGCGGTTCCTAAGCTAAAGTAGGCCTCCTCTGTCCTCCCTATCCTTCTTCCCTTTTGCATATTACCTATTGCCTGTTAATTTGGTCCCCTTTCTGTGGGTTATCTGAGCCAGGGAATGTTTCCCCAGTCACTTAAAAGGAAGCATATTTTAGTCACAGGTAGGCTCTTAAATTGTTTCTGCTATCTGTGACATCCTGATTCAGCCCTTGTATTTCAATTCCTCATTTATTTTTCTTAAATTTGGGGGTGCGGTAGCTGATGACCCAGGATGGGACCTTCTCTGTTATGGCAACCATTTGGCAGATCTGCCTGGCACTGACAGATACCAGGTGAAGTCTTATTTTATTTGCCCAGACAGTTTAGATCTCTAGATCTTAGATTTCGATATTTTAATTCTGTGTTCTGCTGAGGACGCATTAATGCTTCTAGACTTTTAATCGTTTGGTATTTACTTTTGTTATGTGAATTGCTGAGATTAGAAAGACGTTGGACTATAAACTGGGAAGCAAGTCTGTAATAAAAATAAATGAATTCCTGATTTAACATTTGCTTGCCTTGGATAAGAGGAACCAAGATTTCCTTTGTGCTTTATTCCATTGCTGCCTGTTTAAGTGGTGTGTGTATGTGTATGGGCATACAGCATTAGTGATCCTACAAATGGGACAAAATGTTGTTGTGTAGAATGGTTCTGTTCAGCGTTCCAGCCAGCCATGCCCTCTTTCAGGATACTCAAGTACATTTCTCCCTCTGTTACTGTTTTTTCTTAGATCTCTCAACAGACACTTAGCATTCTGTGGCTACCAAGCATGCTCAGTCCTCATAAAGTTTTGCCTAAATACTGTTGGCACTCACCAGCTGAATTGCAAGTAGAAGGAATGATACACAGATTCTTTGATTCTCTTGAAATATGCTTCTGAGTGAGAGAATCCCCTTGCCTGGTTATGCAGGCATGATTACCTGAGTGAATATGAACAATGAAGGACATAGCTCAGTAGCAGAGTACATGCTATGCATATCTAAGGTCTCAAGCTCAATTTGCATTGAGTAAGGCTGCAAAAGATGTCTTGTCTGAAATCTTGGAGAGCTGCAGTGAATCTTTAATAAGCAGTATGGTGCTACATGAACAAATAACTTAATGGTATAATTTCTAAGGGGTATGTGGCCTCTTCATCTGTTTAAAATGGACATTATGATACCTATTCCACTTTTCCTTGAAATCAATAAGCATTTGTCAGATTATGCAGAATTTGGATGAATCCTAATAGCTTGGACTTTACTAATCAGTTTTAATTTAGCATAATTTGTTCACGCAATGTGCGTGCAAAATAATACACGATTTTTTCACTTTTGTTTTTTGTATAAAACTTTTAGACTACAGATGTGATTGATACATTTCCATGGCAACTCATTAATGTCATGTGATGCAGGATTATGATATCATGGCTGGAAATTAAATCCTCTTTAAACTGTATTATTTGGGGGTAATGTATAAACAGCACATGTGCATGGATGGTGTTTGCCAGAAAATCTGGAACCTTACAGAAATAGGGAATTATTTTGAGGAAGTAGAGAGACAAGGATTTTGTTATCTTAAATCTTCTAGAGGGGGGAACAAATAAAACAAACTTATTCATTGGTGATTGTGAAAGCATTTGAATAATTTCAGACTTGTATATATTTATCACGTCAAGGACAGATGGCATCCAGTAGTCCAGACTACTGCTTCAGAAAGAAAATATTATTCTTGGGCTTGGCAAAAGTCTTGTGACTAAAAATGGGTGCTCAGGGGTGACTGGCTGAAGCATACTTAGAATTGTAGAATTGTGCTCCCATAATTCTTGCATTGGGCCATTAGAACAGCAGTCCAATGGCGGCAGGAACAGGAAGACACTCTCCTCATAAGTGCATCAGCAGGAGCCAACCCCAATCTTACTTGGGAATAATATGCAGTAAAGAATATTTTTTCCACTTTTGTTTAAAGTGCTGGGCCATGATGTCGTTAATTTGTGAGGTTTATGTTGACCCTGCTAGAACGGCAAGCAAAAATACTTTTTTCTCATCCAATTGGACAAGAGTGCTTCATAGGCCTTACTGCATGTTACTTCCAGTAGCTCATGCATGGTCCAAGTCTGGCAGGAAGCAGACTGAAGAAATCACCCAGGCAAGCCATCTGAAGCCTCCTTGTTCCTTCATGCTAGTTAGGAATGTGGTTTAGGTAGTTGAGTTACATTAGTCACCCATTTGTGTGGGCTTTGGTTAAAGGGAATGAGGCATGCTGGAAAATCACCCCTGGTGGTTGTTCAGCATTAAAGCCAATGTTTTATTTTGATCTGTCTTGGATGCTAATCTCAGGATTTTAAAACTTATATTGCAAAATATTCTGTTTTCAGATAACCATTGGGGGTGTGTGTAGGAGGAAGGGAGATGTTTTTCCTGTTATTGTTTCGGACTTTTCTTTAAGTAACTCAGAGATGGTGATGTTGCTCTGGAAGAAAAACACACACAACTAGTCTGTAATGGACAGATTAAAGCTGCCTTCCCCAACCTGATATCCTCCAGATGTTTTGAACTCCATCTTTCCTGAGTGCTGCCCATGCTCAGTGGGGCTGATGGCAGTTGCAATCAAAATCATCTGGATTGCACCAGGCTGGATTAAGGTATTAACTTGATTATATATTGGATCTCTTTGGGAGGCTTGTCAAAAAGTCTGTATATGTTAGGCAAATAATTCCTGTTTGTACAAGTGTTTCAGAGATTAAAGATACCTTTTCATGTAGAAAATTGTAACTCTGCAGGCCTTTCCCGATAGAGTCTTTCTCTTGGGCAGAACGTGAGAACATTGCTAATCCACCCAGATGATGTCACTCCAATAGTTCTTCTCTGTAAATCATTGTTTCCCAGCAATTGGACTGCAATTGTGGTTGATGCCAAAAGTCTTCACTAATTCTTGATTCCAGCAAGCATGACTGCTATGCATTTTCTTTCTTGGGTGGAATGAGTTATAGGAACCAGCTGAATGGTGTTTGTGACATCACTTGCAACAGCCACACATTGGTCCAGTTCTCACACAACAATAACACAGAATTTGGTGACAGAAATAACCCAAGCCCAAACTATGGATGAGAGAAAGCCACAATTCCTGCTTTGCATGTAACAGTAACCAAACCACAAACTGAAGGTCTGTGGTTTGTTTAGCTGCTACTGGCTATATGCTGTCCTTGCTGTCCTGTGTTGCATTAAGGGCACAATCCTATGCATGTTTAGACAAAAGTCCTTCAACTCCCAACATTTCCCAGCTGGCATGGAAAATCGTAACTCTGTAGGCCTCTCCTGACAGTGTCCTCCTCCCACAATTTTTTGTGAACAGCTTGCAATTTTTTGGTGCGGGGTCGGGTGTTGTAGGCTTACCTTTCACAGTGCTTAAGCATATTCCTCTAACATTTAAAAATTGTGGTGAGTTCATGACTGAGCTAGTGCTTTAAATTCAGTTTTCTGAGGTTCATTGTCCCTTGGTCCATAGTGACTTTTCAGACTTGCCTTCACAGAGGCTTTTTGAAAGAATTGTCAACACAAACGTGTGACATCTTTATCTGTGTGTCATTAATACCTAAAACCAAAGAAGGGAATTGTTAACTTTATCAGCAGACCTCTCTGTGCACCCATGGGGAACTTACTCTGGTAAAAATCCCAGAGGGGTGTTAATTAAATGTTTACAGAGTTCTGCTACATCAGAGAGAACACTATTAATTGTAATTAATTTTTTTGTTTAGTTACTCACCCGTGAAGATGCTAATATGCTGAGACAGGGAAAAGTGAATAGTTACAAAGCCTAGGAGTGAGTCACTTTCTTGTGTGGGCACTGGAGTATGCAGATGTAATTCAGTGTGCTGGAAGCACACTTGGCTGCTTTTTGTTTCAGCATGTGCATGAGAAGGCATAACTGTTCTAATGGGGTTGGCCTTGGAGACTAACTGGGTGCCTTCACTGTTCAAAGAGCTGGTTTCATGCTTGCAAGCAGGCACACTCCTTTTATATAATGCCATACCTGATGATTTCACCTGACCATCCTCAGTTATACATTATGTAGAAACATGTCAGTGTGAAACAGGCTTTACACCAGTGGTGGGGAATGTGTAGCTCTTTGGATGTTGTTGGATTACACCTTCCATCAGCCCTAGCCAGCATAGCCAATGGTGAAGGATGAGGGGAATTGCAGTCCAACAACATCTGGAGGGCCACATGTTTCTATTCCCTGCTGTACACAGATACTTCTGGCAGTATCCCTGGCAATTGACACAACTGCAGCAGCAATTCCTTCAGCAGCCATAATTGGGGCTTGTATTAGAATCATAGAATAGTAGAGTTGGAAGGGGCCATAAGGCCATCGAGTCCAACCCCCTGCTCAGTGCAGGAATCCACCTTAAAGCATCCCTGACTGATGGTTGTCCAGCTGCCTCTTGAAGGCCTTTAGTGTGGGAGAGCCCACGACCTCCCTAGTGTGCCACCTAGTTCACTGCAGCTTTTCTCCATGTTGGTCTTGTACATGGAGGCAGATTGTATGGAGAAAGATAAAGTACATATGTTTGCATACGTAAACCGCATCCACACTGCATATGTACCATATTAGGCACTTGAGTGGCAATATTTAATACTTTGAATGTAGCTGACCAGCAATACTGATGACCACTGGCAGAGTGATTGTCAGTATTTTTAAATAACAAATTTAAATTGCCAAATAAGACCTATTTAATTAATCAAGACTGTTTTCTTACACATGCATCCTTGGGAATCAGTAGCCTTGAACTCAGTGTGACTGACTTCTGAGTAGACATGTGTAGGATTGCACTATAATAGGTTTAAATCATATTTCCCAGTTTCTTAACAAACATGCATATTACTTAGTATATCTATTTGTTTTATATCCTGCCCTTCTTCACAAAGAGCCCAGGATTGCTAACAGCCAATGTAGAATGCAGTAACCACACAAACAACTTTAAAATCATGATTTGAAAATCAGAAATATCCAATAAAACACAATAAAGCCATCAACACAAAAGAAAAACTAACAAAACACTTCCATATATCCCCAATACCTACACAAATAAAGATGTTTTTAGCTGGTGTCTAAAGTTCCGTTGCCTGGGTGCCACCACTGAAAAGGCCCTGCCACGTGTGGTGATCCCACGGGCTACATTCCTCAAAGACACCATAAGCAAAGCCTCTTAAATGTTGGGTTGGTTGGTATTGGGGAAGGTAGTCTTTCAACTACCTGGATCCTGAGTCAATTTGTACACTGGTTTCATCACATTGAATTGGGGCTGGTAGCTCACTAGCAGTCAGTGTAGAGATTTCGAAAGTAGTGTGATAAGCTCACATCTCACTGCCCATGTCAACACATGGGCAGCAGCGTTCTGCACCAAACTTCAGCTTCTGGATTGTCTTCAAGGGAAGCCCCACATAATTAACTTCTAATTGGGAAGTTATCAGAACATGGACTACTGTTTCCAGGTTATCCTTGTCCAGGTATGGCTGCAGCTCACCATAAGGACTCGTGACCACTGAGGCCTCTTGCTCCCAGTGACAACTTTGAATCGAGGAATACTCCCAGGCTGTGTACCTGCTCGGTCAGTGGGAGTGCTATCCCATCCAGGGCAGTCCATGTACCCAATTCCCAGACCCTGGAACCACTTAGCCACAGAGCCTCTGTCTTAACAGTTTTTAAATTCTCTGTATTGGCCCTCATCCAACCCACCACTGCCTAGATCGCATCAGTCCAGCCGCCACCTGAAAGAGCTCAGTGGGCCGATTCACCAGGGAGACAATGCTGGTAGAGAAGTAAGTTCTCTCCGCCATCACTGATGCCACATGGTAGGTATGGTGATGTGCTCTCACCTGTACTGTCACACTTGGATTGAGACTTGTGCCACCAGCATTCTAACCGCTGGCCGGTCTGTTTAATCATTTGGGCGTCCCCAGAAAATCAGAGAGCTTTCCAGACTGGAGAGAGTGCTCTGTAGTGATGGGGCCAGTAGCCCTACTCCTCTCACCATTCCACAATGAGATGAGGGTGTTGACAAGAAGTCCAGCCAAGTTTGTTGTAAAAAAAGTGTATTGCGTTCTACTAAATAGAGCTTTTCTATGACCGACATCAGCCTTTCCCCAATCTGGCACCTTCCATATGTGTTGGACTACAACTCCCATCAATCCCAGCCAGCATGACCCACAATCAGGGATAGTGGGAATTGTAGTCCAAAACACCTGAAGGGTGCCAGCAGCAATTGGGCGCATCCTTTCCCTGATATTTCTACATTTATGTGCATTTGAAGGATCTGTTCCCCATAGTTTTTTCACTCCACGAGAAATTTCCTTAATATCTTTGGAATTGCTTATGTTGATCTATATGGAAGATTTTAATCCGTGGCTCTGAACCTGAACCTTACTTTTTGTTGAGAAATCAAAACAGTTTGCTTTTTATAATTCTCTTCCCCTTATTGTTTTATTATGATTTTATTAGAATGTAAGCCTATGCGGCAGGGTCTTGCTATTTTATTGTTTTACTCTGTACAGCACCATGTACATTGATGGTGCTATATAAATAAATAAATAAATAAATAATAATAATAATAATAATAATAATGGTAATTTTGTAGATATGCCACAAGATGGCACTTCAGTGAAACTAATGAGAACATCCAAACAAATAATGCTCTCAACACATTTCAGATGGGTACTTGGTTTAATTCTGAAAATTAAATACTGCATAAAACATGGATCAATGTAGCAGTCAACAACATCATCTTTTCTTGTGATTTTGTTCTCTTTATCCCAATGATTGTAGTTGAATCAAAAGCACTTCTAAGTCTCTCCCACGCAATCAAATTAAGCTCCCATTTCTTTGCAAAATACTGCTTGAATAGTTACAATTCATTTAGTTGTCCTCTAGGGCAATTTACAATTTATATTTTCAGACGGGGTTACCTATCCACTGTTCTGGCCTTTTCAATATTGTTCAGTTTAGCATCTTTACTCTGTTCATTTGAAAGAAGTTATATTCCTAATCAGCTGTTGTTACTGGGCATCATATAAACCCTATAAAGTATAATTGGCTGTTATATTTTTGATTTGTGTACACCTGGATTCTCCAATGTGGTGCCCATGGGCACCAATATATGTGCAGACACCTCTCTTGGTGGCCACCAAGCTCCGTGCTGCTCCTGATTTTCATCTCATTCTTAAAGGGATTTTTTTGATTAGAAAATGAACTGGCATGCTGCAAAATAAAGTGTCAGCCTCTAGCAAAATCTGTATTTCTGAGAATGGCTCTGGGGCCCACATCTCTGTTCTAAACAACTTGTCTTCTCTGAAATTAGTATGGGAGCAGACAGCTGTGGGTTCAAAAGAGTGTGTTTGTGTTTTGAAGTTCAGACCCCACCTCTCCCTTGTACTTAAATTTTTAGGCAAGATTCTTTTAATCTAATTACTTTAACTTTTGGGAAATTAGTTTGTGACTGGCCTTGCCAACCATAGCAGCTATTTTGTGAATGGGCAAGCAACCCCATGGCAGCCATTTTGTGAGAGTGCCCACGACACTCTTTCAAAGTTCCAAATGTTCACACTAACCCAAAAATATTGGGGAATCCTAGGTTCTTGTAATGTATAGGATAGTCAGCTTTCCTTTTTGATCCAAACACTGACGTTTCATTCTGTGATTGCTATTTTCAGTCTGACTGATTGGTTTTTACTTAGTTAAACCGTAAATTAGTCATGCAACTAGAAATCAAGTTGAGAAATTAATGTAGTTGCTTTTCAAGCAATCAAATTAATGATTTAGGCAAATGCAGTGTGATAATTAAATTAGGGGGAAACTTATTTTATTGCAGTCTAAAGTCTATTTAATATTCCAGTACAGTCAATTAAATCGGAGATCTGTTATCCCTGTTTTCAGGTAACATGTTAGGTTGTTTATGTGGCTGTGTAAAATTTACGGGTGACAAATGAAATGTCTCTGTCTCTTAAAATGTGTTAGATTAGCAGCTAGCAACTTTACTGTTGCTAGGTTTAGAGACTGCTGTGCTAATGAGATAGATAATTGTATATAGCTGCCTGTCCACATAATGATTGTATTAGGAGCAGTTGGGCGGCTCTCCTCTGCATATTCTGCTGGAGAAAGGGTGAGGACTATTGCTTCATCTTGCCTTAGTAAGGGGACAAATTATTTCAGGCCTCCAATTCTTCTTAGGACAAAATGGAGTTGCAAATTTAGGGATTGTTTTCACCATTTTGCTAGCAGGAGGAAAAAATGGCTTTGACACAGCCTGTTGTATGGGAATTAGATGGTAGTGCTTCAGGTTTCAGTGTAAATAAGGCCTCGTATCCATTTATAAAGGCAATGTTAGAAATGTTCACCCTAGAGAAGTGGGGAAGGTTGCTTCTGGGACACTTTATGGAACCTCAGCTGCTGGGAGGCAGCTCAGTAATTTTAGACCCTGGATTTATTGGTCTTATGGGAGGGTCTTTTAGATGGGCAGGTGTATTTCTTCAGTTGCGAAGCCCACAGCTAACATTTCTCTTCCTCCAAATGCCATTCCATGCTTTAAAATTGCTTTTACATCCCTGATACGTTAGAGCAACAACCACAAAACTATTCGCCAACCCTGATTTTACAAATATATACTCCGATCATGTGCAGCTTTGCATTTTAGACTCACTCAAATCATGGCACCATTATGATTGTAGGAATAAAATGGAGTTTCCTTCTGCTCTCCCGATGCTTGCATCACCTGCTGCTCTCTGAGTAGTTATCTGGCAGGTGCGGGGAGAGGCTGGGTTGTGGAGCCCTGGGCCCTTTCTACACCTAAGGGTTATCCCAGGAAAATGGAGGGATTGTCCCTGCCTGCTTCTGGGATTTTCAGGATATTTAGATGCACAGGAACGATCCAGGGACGATCCTGGGATATAGGGCTAGTGTAGACATGCCCCTGGACTTTGGGTCCAGGGCTATCAGTGCTCAAGTGTTGGAAGACCTGAAGGGAGACCCAGCTTCTGTTATTGCCTCTGTTGCTTAGAGAGATGGCATAGGTTCGCATAATGGCATTCTGCGTTGCACTGGAGAGAGAGAAAGATGGGGATACTTCAGTAAGATTCCATGTGAATAATACATTTCTTCAAAACAGTAAGAGAGATATAGCTCCTTCTCCGGTGTAACTAACCCCTTTCACGGCTTTCATTGTAAATGGGCTTTGGAAAGCAAATTGTTTTGGTGATGCATCACTCTCCAACAACATGTAACACTGTATTCAAACGCATTATGTGTTTAAGGAGGAACTCCGAGAGCTCCGGGAACAACCAACTGATCCTCAGGCGCAGCAAGAAATAATTAACAGCGTTGAAGAAGTCTATTTTTCCAACGATTCCTTTGATATTGTTAAGTATGAACTGGAGGTAAGAAAGTTCTTTGAATTGGAATGACAGCGTTCCTCAAGAAAACGATTTTGGAATAGATGCTTTGGTTTTTGCCTTAATGCATCTAGATTTTTTTCCTACTCTCAAAATCTCACCATCTATTTGGGTAAGCCTGATACAAAACATGGATAGGTATCATCCCATTCGTACTGCTTGTTGGTCCTTTAAGTAATTCAGCAATTGGTTGGCTTTTACATTTTATGGTGTGCGTTTTTTAAGCTAGATTTTGCTTGTGTGTTTTGTGCAGAAGCTGCCTCCTGTTCTTAGCCTTCAAGAACTGGAAGAGAACAGAGACAAACTAAAGCAGCAGCAGGCCGCTGTAAGTAGGAAATGCTCTCTCCTTCCTTCACCCCATCCCCCCTCTTTGATGAGATCTATAAACTTCATTATTATTTTTGTCAGAACCAAAAGGGTAGCTTTGATGTGATCTCGAAAACAATCTCGCATCTTTCAGTGCAGACTGGCAAATTATCATTCACATGGTGGCCACTCGTTCTCCTTCTTTTTTAGCCAAGCTTTGCTTCTGTCCAGTCCTTAGCTCCACCTTTTGCTCTCCTTCCCCTGTCGCCAGCTGCCATTGTGCAGCCTTCCCTGCTTCAAGGACAGCCTCTATTAGCACTGTGCAGTTGAAACATCAGGGAGAAGTGCTGTAGGTCCATGGTGTACAGCACAGGCCTTGCGAGTGAAAGGTCCCAAGTTCAGTCCCTGGCATGTCCAGTTGAAAAGGTCTTTGAAAGACCTCTTCCCTAGGTCTTCAGAGGACTGTTTCCAGGGCTGGACAAAACAATGGCCTTCATTGGTATGTTGTCTGTTGGAACCAATTTATTTATTTTATTACCCAGGTGGCAAGGATTGTTTCAGGATTAGACAACCCTCAAATAACCCATAGCTTGTTTTAAGGTTATTTCGGGGTTGTTTAACCCTCAGTCAACCCCTACTGCCTGGGTTTGCACAACAGAACAAGCCAGGCACTCAAACGACGCAATAGGCTCTGCAGATCACTTAAGCTATGGTGGGCTGTCCTGTCATGCAAACCAGGTCTATGTTTCCATGCTGGCTGTGGTGTAGTAGTAATTTCTTTCTATGTGGCCAGCATGGATACAAAGTCTAACTAGCCTCTTAGTAGACTTGTGCATTTTGGGAGCTTATAGCAAGCTGACTGGTGGAAGAGGGGCAGAATGATCTATTCTCCTTCAGCCCCCTCACTCGCCTGCACAGAGCTCCTTCTCTCCAACGGCAAGTTGTTAAAAGCAAGGCTGCCTTTATTTGTGTGTTGGGAGTAGGGGTAAAGTCCTGTTCTCTGCAAGATGCATGTTATAATCTGAATTGTATGTGCAAATTTGCAGAAATTAATGCTTTGAGGCAGGGAATTAAATGTGATGAATTCTATGTCCCTTCAAATACAGGACACAAATGTATCACAATGAAAAGATGCTTATTTTATTCATTGTGGGCTAAGTACCAGATACAACAGCATTACATTTACTGGAACTTAGAAGTAGTGGAAAGAAGAAAACATATTTCTTATTAAAAGAAAAATCACAAATTAATTTTAGCATGCTAATAGTAAATTGCTACATTCCGTAAATTGCTTTTAGGATAGCATGTCTGTTTTTTTTTTAAAAAAATAAAAAATCCAGATTTATTAAAGTTTTCTTTATAGATGAATCATTTTATGATTATGTACTAATGACAAGGTAAATGGGCTATATTAAGCTTCATTGTCCTATGTCTGTCTTTTATTTTTTATTCAAGTGTGCTGTTCAGTTTGGAACAAGGTGGGAGGTTAATTTCAATTCTGCTCCTGATTTCCTATAATAGCCTATAATTTTCCTTGCTTTTGCTTTTTAGCCAAGAGTGGCCATAATTTTTGTAGTGTTTATCACTTTTACTGCCAAATATTTTAATTTGGAGATAATCTTGAGAGTTTCTAAAGCTCTTAAAAGTAGTTGATGCAAGCTTGTTCTTTTCAGATTGTACACTTCCTGTAATTGCTGTGTCTTACCTTAAATATTTTCTTTAAGGTATCTAAAAAAGTTGCAGACTTGATACTCGAGAAACAACCTGCATATGTCAAGGTAAGATAGGGAACTACAATGTGTTTGTGTTTGTTATGTAATTGCAGCAGTCTTATACGATTAACTAAGTGCTATGTGTACTGTTAGTATAATCCAGTTTAGACAGTATTTCTTTCTTTTCTAAAAACAACAACCTTATCTCTGAGGAATTCTTGGCGGCTTACAACAAAGAATAATTGAACCATTAAAACATCCTTTGAGTTTACAATGTAATGTGAAACACAATGACAGTAGTGGGAAATGATGCAACAGCAATGAAAATATTTAAAATATTCAAAAAATAGAGACTGATTAAAACAGCAAATTAAAAGTGCATACATGCCTTTCTAAATAAAGTCACTAATGAGGAGATGATTAGCCATCTTTAGAAGGCAGTTCTAGAGTGTAGGTGTAGTTGCCAAAAAAGGGATGCTTTTTGCAGGGGTGTTGAATTCAATTTTGGAGAAGCTCTCTGAGGCGGGGGGCACATACCAGTCATGGGTGGGGTCAAAATCATAGAGTTGGAAGGGACCTCAGAGATCATGTAATCCACCCCCTGCAGGTTGCTGGATGCAGCTTCAGCACCTCTGACTGATGGCCATCTATCCTCTGCTTAAACTCCTCCAGTGAAAGAGAAATGTGTTGTCCTGTGGGAAAAATCCATGCAACAGTGGAGTTTTTTTGGAAATCACTCCATGCTGAATATCCACGCTGTGCAGAGGAGAGTTCCTGCACAACCATTGTGTTGTGTGTTATATGGAGGCCTCTGTGGGGTTTTTCATGGCGTTGAGTTGCTTTTTCACACTGGCTACAGAGTTCCCTGGCAAGAGTGGCGAAAGGAGCGAGCGCTGTTCTAGGAAAGCTGCAGGGATATTTTTTTTGCAGCAATGGCTGATGGGATACCATCAGGAGGACTTGGGGAGGAGAGTGGGCAGAGGAACTGTCAGTGAAACATTGCAATGGATTTTACTCAACTCCATGGTAGCCCACAGTCACCCAACGGTGGAGTTAGAACATGTCGTGTGGGGAGTACCTCCTAAAAACTCAACTGTTGAGTTGTGTTTTCACACTGCATTGACTAATGTGTTGTCTGAACTGAGACACAATATAGTGGGGTGACCAGACAACAATGTTAAAGCTGGGTTCCTACTTTTAACAGTTATATAGAAAAGGGAGTTTTGCCAACTTTAGCTTTCTGTGCAACAATGAGAAACTGCACCTGCTGAAATCTCCTCTTTTATATGATTTTCAGAAGGGTAGTTGTGTTTCTCATTTGCAACAAAGAGTCTTGTTGCCCTTTAAAGACTAACAAATTTATTCCTGCATAAGCTTTCATGGACATTGTCCACTTCAGCAGGTGGATGAGTTGTTTACCTCAAACTGTCCGATTTATATCGACATGGTGGTGTGTGTGAAGATGTAAACTTATTGTCAAAGGGAACTGAGATGAGGAAAGTACAGAAAATATAATTACTTTAGCAGTTGCCATTTACAAAACATTGTTGGGTGATACCACAGATATCATTGCAGTAGTCAGCTAATTAACATATGAAATGTGATTATTATGATTTTTTTAAAAATGTATCTGATGAAGTGGGCTGTGTTCTCAAAAGCTAATGCCAGATTAAATTTGCTTGTTTTTAAGGTGTCACAAGACTCTTTGTTGTCTATAGTAACAAAATGGCAGGAGCCCCATCTTCTTTGCGTCTGGTGGCACTAACATATGTGTCTGCTTTCTGTCTATACCCTTAGCCTGCCATACTGATGATGGTTTTGTTAGCAGAATCATTTTCTTTGCCATCTCTTGGAACTAATGGATGCCAAGCACAGCCACATCTCAAGACCTATCGAGAAAAAGGCCACATTTTCTGTTAGAACAAAACAAAAATAGCATGTGTGTAGTCAGCATTTCTCTTTCACTAATTTCCTCATTTCTGCAGTTTCTGAAAACGTGAGGTGGGACTAAATGCCTGGTGCTTTGCACTGTTAATTTTAAAATGTCCTTATTTTACAATAAGGTTGTTAGCACATAAAGCACACTAAGGAGGCATTTAACACCGGCAATGGCAGCCACTTAGTGTTGTGTTGTTTTTTTAATATAAAAAAATGAGGGCTCTGCCTAGATTTACATTGGAGTGCAGCAGACTAATGGTTCCAACGAGTGTTTTAAAAACCTGTCCTGCCAATAAAAGCTGTTTCTGAAAGCCAAATGAATGCATTTACCTGATTTGAGTCAAAATATTACAACCATGGATTATGTATCTTGTAACTGGAAAGTTTTATAAGCTTCCTGAGGAGTGAAAAGGATAGGATCAAAGATGGGTGCTTAAACTTTAGATGTTATCATCCACTATCACTGTCAATTAAAGCTGGTAAGCTCCTAATGAAAATTAGTTTATAAATAAGACATAAAAGCTTCCCTGGAGCCTGGTGTGTTTCATTTCTGTATTGAAGCTGAAGTCAGAGAGCCAGTGAGAAACCTCTGGTGAGTTTGCTGCTCTTAATCAGGTACATGCAGTACAACTGGGGCTAATAAATCAGACTATAATATACTGCAAATATTTGCATATGGAACTGCCTGATGCTGTTGAACCTCTAGTCCCATCTTCTTAAAGTGAGAATTCAGAAGTTGTTGTTTCTCTTGTCACAGAAGCTTGTACTTGCTAATCTTTCTTGGAGTTCAGTAGTTTTAATGCAGCCTGCCCCAACTTGGTGCCCATTGGATGGATTGTACTACAACTCCCATCCTGGCTACACTGGCTGGATGGTGGTTGTTGTTGTCCCAAACTCATTTGGAAGGTACTGGCTTTATTCATTTATTTTAATATTTATTACATTTCTATACTGTCCAATAGCCAAAGCTCTTTGGGCAGTTCACAGAGCAAAAACTGACACCACAAACTACAACAACTTAGTAAAACATAATATTAAAAGTTTTAAAAAGGATAAAATCGAAGTGAAAACCAGGGTAAAAACCAGTAGCAGTACAAAGATCTAAAAATGTACTGAAGTGATTTTTCAATCTGAAGGACTAAAAAGCCTGGGGAAATGAAAAGGTCTTCACCTGTTGCTGAAAAACAACAAAGGGGTAGGCACCAGGTGACCCTGTCTGAAGAAAGCATTCCACTGAGTGCCACCACTAAAAAGACCTTCTCCTTAGTAGCCACTCACCTCATTTGTCCGGGGGACCCGAAGAAGGGCCAGAGAGGTTGATCTTAGGTTTTGGAGGCAGTTTTAATGCATGGGGACATCCCATATGTTGGACATCCCACTCAGTAAAGATGCTTTGGAAGATTGTCTGCCAGCCCCTGTTGAGGATCCAAAGAACTACGTAGGACCACGCAATTGGTTGTGTGCTCCCATGGGATCTTCCAAATCCCATAGCATATCATTTGCTGCTTTTGTAAGCCCCCCAGTTTCAAAAGCAGTTTTCTGCATGGCTTGGGGAGGTGGGGGTTACTGTTTGAGAAACACACGTCCAATGTCTTATTTCACGTGCAAGACTAGCTGTGTGCTTCATTGAATTCTGACTCCAGCCTCTAGCACAGCCTTTCTCAACCTGGGGCGCTCCAGATGTGTTGGACTACAACTCCCAGAATGCCCCAGCCAGCTCTGCTGGCTGTGGCATTCTGGGAGATGCAGTCCAACACATCTGGAGTGCCCCAGGTTGAGAACCACTGCTCTAGCAGCTAATCATTCCAAAGCTTTAGCCTTGAAGGCAGCCACCAAACCACAGTGCCAAATCACACGAATTGATTGGGGGCTGTTTACCCATGAAATGCAAGCAAAACTTAATGATAATCCTTTTGAATGTTTAGCTACTCCTTTAAGCCATGTTTCATCTGTGAAGCTAAGAATACTGTTTATGCTTTTCACAAAAACAAATACTGCAAACATCTTTTTCTTTGGAGACTTCCAATATGCCAAAAATGGATCCCAAGCTGTACACTTCGTAATGTAATTTATTTAAAATATACCATACCTGTAAATTGTAGAATTTTGCTCCATAGAGGTTGCAGTCTTCATAAGAATCTCACTTTGGTCCCAAATACTTTGTACATCTCTATCTTGATACTATGAGTAGTCTTGGTGAAGACATGGGCTGATGTGAATTGCTTATATGTTTAAGGGGGCATCTCATTTTAACAGAATAGTTTTGTATCCTTGGAGAAATAAATGGATTCTATTACGTTTCCGTAGGAGCTTGAACGAGTTACGTCATTACAGACTAGCCTTCAGTTAGCTGCTGTCATTTGCACAAATGGAAGACGGTACAGTACATCTTCTAATGATGCTTTATTACTTTACAGAATAAAAGACAAAATGAGTAGCATTTTAGAAATAGTTTTCTAGCTGGTTTGCTGTGAATTTTCTTATTTATTGGTCACAGTTGTATGCTGCGAAAAGGATCTCAGGGAGGCATATCTCAGGGATTGGGACAGGTGCCCTCCAGATGTTGTTGGACTGCCAACTCCCATCAGCCTTAACCATCGTAGCCACTGGTGAGGAATGATTGGAGTTGCAGTCCAACAGCATCTGGAGGTCCACACTTTCCCCTTCCCTTGGCATATGTGGTAGGGTGGGATTTCTCCCTTCTGTTTTATTATTCTCCCAATGATCCTGTGGAATTATGCATGGTGTGGAGAACATCGCTAGGGAGACATTTTTTGTCCCTATAATATTAGAAGCTGGTGTCATCCCATGAAGCTGATTGGTGAGAGATTCAGGCTTTAGCTAGACTGGGCTTTATCACAGGGCGAACCCCGGGTTCATCCCTGTGCGTCCATATGATGCACAAGGGATCCTGGAATCAGGGAGGGATCATCCCTCCCTTGTCATCCCTCCCCTTTGGGCCCGCTTTTTCCGCGGTTCCAGGCTGAGCTCAAGACCGCGGAATGTGTGGCCCGTTGCCGCGGTTTGACCCGGCTCCACGTGCTGTGCCCATCGGGGTTAGGGTGGGGGGAGCAGGAAAAGTAGGTAATTTTTTTAAAAAAACTTATCTTTAGCGCACGAGCGTTCGTGCGTTCCGTCCTCTTTAAAAATAATTTTAAAAATGGCTGGCGTGACGCCTCTCTTCCTGAGGTCGTCGCGCCTCACGTGTAAACGGAGGAGGGATCTCGCGTTAATCACAATACGAGATCTTCCCTCCCCCATCGCAGACTATAAGTCTAGCTAAGGCCTCAGAATGGGTATAAGGAAACGCTTCTTCACACAGCACATAGTTAAACTGTGGAATTCACTTCCACAAGTTGTAGTGATGGCTTTAAAAGGGGATTGGACAAATTCATGGAGGATACTAGTCCTGGTGGTTATATGTTACCTCCAGAATCAGAGACAGTATACCTGTGCGCACCAGTTGCTGGGGAACAGGGGTGGGAGAGTGCTGTTGCAATCACATCCTGCTTGTGGGTTTCCTGTGGGCAGCTGGTTGGTCACTATATGAGCAGATTGATGGATCCTTGGTCTGATCCAGCATGGCTCTTCTTATGTATTTAGTAGAGGTTAGGCAGAGAGAGAGAGAGAGAGAGAGACGGGGAGAGACTGTTCCAAGAATTCCCAGTGAACTATTTTGCTAAGCACAGATTTGAACGTAAGTTTCTAGTCTAAGTCCAATGCCCTCTACAGTAGTACATCTAACTAGCTCCTGTGAGGCTTCAGTAAGTAAGTTGGCTTGTTTGAAAGAAACCATAGTAAATGTTCATCAGTCCAGGTGACATAACAAACCATGGTTAAGCAAAAGATTCCAAACTTTTCTTGGCTATATGGGAAACAAGTATGGGGGTGTGTATGTATGGGTGTGTATGTGGAAACCATGGAAGTCACTGTGAATTGTTTCTGCTTGTTCACATCACACTAACTTGAGAATGCATCCAAAATGCAAAACCATAATTAAGTCTCTTGAATCATATTTGGTGTGCTCTCTGAACTGAGTCTATATTTTGTAGAGTGTTGCTTGAATGGGGTTTGACTCCGACGTATTCCTTTAACTTTGTATTCCTTTAACTTTGTACTATCATTGCATGATAGTAAGCCTTTCATTTAAAATAAAATTGTTGACTTCTGCAGGCATCTGAATACAGCAAAGGAAGGTTTTACTCAAGCCAGCTTGGGTCTTCTTGCAAATCAGCGAAAACGTCAGTTGCTGATGGGGCTGCTAAAATCTTTGAGAACAATAAAAACCCTGGTATGAGCAGAATTCATATTGTAACTATCAAAGTAGTTTTCTAACTTTAGTGCTATGTACAGTGACCTCCTTTTCCTTTAATTCCTAGCAACAAACAGATGTGCGCTTAAGTGAAATGTTGGAGGTAAGAATCTGTTGGGCTCTTTCTTTAATTGTGGTTGGAAGAACATTTCTTTGTCCTCTTAAGCATTTTCAGTCTACTACTGCATTGACATGAGAGGGCCTTCCTGGTCGTGGCCCCCCAGTTATAGAGTGGTTGCCCCAATCAGGCACGCCTGGCACTGACACAGTTACCTTTTCGAAACAAGGCTAAGATCGTTCTCTTCTCTCAGGTGTTCGGCTGCGTATGATGAGGTTTTATTCAGGTCTTGGGTCTTTCTTATTGTTTGTTTGAAATTGTTTTATATTTATGTCGTTTGTCTGTATATGGTTTTGCATTTTGCATAATTTATTTTTTAATGGTTTTTAATCTTTGTAAACTGCCCAGAGAGCTTTGGCCATTGGACAGTATAGAAATATAATAAATGAAATAAAAAAAATGAAGGTAGGGCAGTAATGTTGCTCTTTCTGGCCAGTTGGTGCTGATTCTGCATGTGGCACCCAGCAACATTGATGGATTAGCAGCAGCTAACCAGAAAACTCTTTATTGTGTGGAGGAAGATAGGAAATGGCAAAGGCAGCAGGCTTGAGCATATGAGCTAGGCCATGCTGACAGTTTTTTAAAAAATAAATAATGCTTTTGTTTTCTTACTATATGTTTTATTTCCCACAGGAGGAGGATTACCCGGGGGCTATACAACTGTGCCTGGAATGCCAGAAAGCAGCTAGCACTTTCAAACACTACAGTTGCATAAGGTAGCACAATAGGCATTTTCTGTCCTTCAGTTAAGCAGGAACAAGGGAGGAACGTCCAACACTTTGGGGAATTGCTAGCAAATATGAATTTGCTGGGCATCAGTGCTGGAAATTAATTTTCTAGCTGGGGAAAAAGACAAGTATTGTGGTGGTGGTGGGGACATTATAAAAGGCTTGTAAAGTGCAATTAAACTGTTATAAAACATCCTGAATGCATGTAACGGCTGCTAATAATGAAAATGCCACATGAGCCTTAAGTGGCTTAATTGTTATGCAAGATAGTGTTTCCATTATAAAGTTAATGGTTTGTTTTGTACCGAAGGCTGAGAAGTGCTGCATAATATATTTGTTTTTGGATCATTGCTTAAAGCTGTAATCCTAAACACACTTACCTGGAGATGGTAGGATTTACTTCTGAGTAAACATTCATAGGTTTGTATGGCACAGTACATAACTTGTTTGGAGCATTGTGGAAATACCGAGTGTAAAGGAGGGTTACGGAAGCTCAGGCCCGTGGGCCAAACCAGGCCCACCTGGGGAACCCAATGTGGCCCTCCAGGGTTCTGCGTTTGAGCCCGCCCCCTTCCCCTGGCCACACCTCCTCTCCAACTGCTGTGATCTTTTCATGGCTTCCCAGTTTTTGTGCATTACCCCATTCTGAAATGTCGAAATGCCTCTCCTAAGCCTCTGTTACTGGTAATAAGAGCTTTAAAATCAACAGGTTTTTTTATAGTTCGGTCCCGCCCCATTCGAAGATGTGCCAATTTGTTTGACATGCCGTCTAGTTTGGCCCTGAACGGAACTTCCAGTGGGAAAGGAACGGTTGGGGTTTCTTCTCACACTGTTGCTCCCAGTTTCTTTTCAGTATCCTCTGGGCCAAACTACATGTGATGGTGGTCATGCATTGAAACAGCCATGCTTTTCATTCATAGTTTATTGTGTCTTAGCAAATTGTCATTATACACAAACACAGCAAAAGGAAAGGGAGGGGGGGGAAAGATACCATTTAGAACTCTACTAATAGACCATTAAGAGTTAAATAATTTTCCACGCAGCCTTTCAACTTTATGGCACGTATTTGTAGAAAATTGCCAAGAAATTTAGATGTTCTAAGAGATACAACCATGCTTAACCGAGCTGCTTTTATTTTGTCAAAAAGCAGCCATGGGGTCCCAACCTAGTTTCCTTCTGCAAATTACCCTCTCTCTAGCTGCTATTCACAGTGCTCAGCACTTTGGGGGGCAAAAAGCAGCCAGGAGGTAGTGTTGTTCCCCCCACCTCGATCCAGAGGAAGAGGCGGGTAAATAATAATAATAATAATAATAATAATAATAATAATAATAATAATAATAATTTCAGCTGAAAACTGGTGCAAGCCCCTAGCTGGACTGGGGCCACATGGCTACTGCTTTTTCTCCAAAATAAAAAAAGCCTGGGTAAACACACTTAAAAAAAAAGAAAGAAAAAAAAGTGTGTGCCGAATATCACATGTAGTTCGGCCTGCTGTGTCTGCAATGCATAGGCTCATCTCTCACCATTTTCATGGTTCTCAGTCTTTACCCATTCCTGCCCTTCCTGCAGAATTTCTAATCCCTCATCCTTTGCATTGTATATTCTGTTGCGCCACAGCTATCTTCGCAGGGTTTATCTCAATTACAGACAGACTTTAGGGCTGAATTTCCGGATGACTCAACCTCATCTGCTAAAGCTAGCTATTTGATGCTTAGACAAGTTTGCCATTTTTCACACCTTCTTTGAAATTGTAATAAAACAGTGCTCCAAATGTGGGTGGGCTGCCGTCCCATTCTGCTTCAGGTGAATGTAATAAGAGTTTGCCCTAACCATCCCACTTTGAAAGCATTTCACTTCCCTTTTTCCTTCTGCTTCGGTCACTGAATAATAGTGACTTTACCACCACTTGATTTTTCTGAGGTTGAATGAGATGGGAAAATCTACTGAATCAACTTGAGCTTTGAGGTATAGTAATGTATATATCTCAATAAATATTTCACTCTTACATCAACTTTGGCTCTACCTCTTTACTGTTAAGTAATGTTGATTATGGATATTTCCATAATAGTAAGAGAGTCTCTGTTTAAAGCTTATTGAAGATATTCCTGTCCCTCTCCTCTGCCCCCAGTTGCCATGAAAGTGGAAGGCATGATCTTGTGATGCAATATAGTTTGGGACAAGGAGAGGCAAGGAAGTGGAAGTAGGGGAAAGCTGAAAGGTGTTAACAATGGGAAGAGATGAAGCCCTGATTCCTGGCTTCTTGGTTTGGCAAATTATACATCGTGGGGCAATTTTTTAACAAATTACAACTTAATCCTCTGGAGAAGGGGGAGGAAGGAATCTTTTTAGAGCAGCCACAAAACCTGAGGGGCAGCCTTCCCCAATCAGATGTGTTAGACTACAGCTCACATCACCCTCACCAGCATGGGTATCATGGGAAATGTAGTCCAGCACCCTTGGAGAGCACTGGGTTGGAGAAGGCTGTCTTAGGTCTTGGCGTCAGCATGAAGAAAGATTTCTAGCTGATCGTCTTGGCACAATTATGAATGTATTGTCATTCTCTGTAATTTTTAATGACTGGCTGAGCTCTCAGCGTTGAAATAAACGTAGAGCAGGCATTATTAATCTTGTGGGCATTTCGATGCATAAAAGAACATGTGACTGACGATACTTAAGTAATGTGATTAATACTTCTCAATTATTGAGGAAATGTTCTGTTTAAATAGTACTTCAGATTAATAGAAGGAGAAGAAAAATCAGCAATCCAAAAATGCATCTCAAATGTACTGAAGAAAACCCAATTAAGGACATATCTCATTTAAGGAGGTGGACAGACCATGATGCAAAGGATTCATTGATACAAAGCCCAACGCGTTTCGGCCTGTGTCTTTCCAAAAGGCTATCTTCAGGGGGCTGTAAGAAGAAGTCTGCAGATTTTCCTCTAACACTGGGCTGCGTCGTCTAATACTTGTTGGCCAACGAGTACTAGATGACACAGTCCAGTGTTAGAGGGAAATCTGCAGACTTCTTCTTACAGCCCCCTGAAGAAGGCCTTTTGGAAAGACACAGGCCGAAAAGCGTTGGGCTTTGCATCAATGAATCCGTTGCATCCTGAGAAACTGTTTCTCCCTTCTTTTCACCTGACTTGGATGCTTTCCTCCTTTGGTTTTTGGACAGACCATGAGACCACCCGCCCCTTCCACCACTTTGCGTGGTCCAGCTGTTAATTGTCCTCTTCCCTGTTGGTCGACTTCTACAGCCAGGCACGGCGCAAGAGAGGGAGGGATAGCTTGGTGCCTTCTGGTGGGCTTTCACCTGTCCGCATTTCCTATTTGGTTGTTGTTGGCGGGGCTGCTTGACGATTTTGTTAGATTCGTATTTTTAAGCAAACTGACCTGATTTGCACTTCCTGGACTAATGCACAGACCAGAACACACTTCTCTGAATTTTGTAATATATCCCCCAGCTTAAAAATATACCCAAATGCACTTTAAAGTTGAGTTAGGGTAAAAATGTGTTTTTTGTGGAAAAAATACGTTGAGAAATAATGCAAATGTTCAGGCCTTTTAAAAAAGATTTAGGTGGAAACGGAGCAGAATGGACTTAGGAACACTTGTGACACTGACATGGAGTGGAAATTTGTTGTTTATTCGTTCAGTCGCTTCCGACTCTTCGTGACTTCATGGACCAGCCCACGCCAGAGCTTTCTGTCGGCCGTCGCCACCCCTAGCTCCCCCAAGGTCAAGTCTGTCACCTCCAGAATATCATCCATCCATCTTGCCCTTGGTCGGCCCCTCTTCCTTTTGCCTTCCACTTTCCCTAGCATCAGCCTCTTCTCCAGGGTATCCTGTCTTCTCATTATGTGGCCAAAGTACTTCATTTTTGCCTTTAATACCATTCCCTCAAGGGAGCAGTCTGGCTTTATTTCTTGGAGTATGGACTGGTTTGATCTTCTTGCAGTCCAAGGCACTCTCAGAATTTTCCTCCAACACCACAGTTCAAAAGCATTTATCTTCCTTCGCTCAGCCTTCCTTATGGTCCAGCTCTCGCAGCCATAGGTTACAACGGGGAATACCATTGCTTTAACTATGCGGACCTTTGTTGTCAGTGTGGTGTCTCTGCTCTTAACTATTTTATCAAGATTTGTCATTGCTCTCCTCCCAAGAAGTAAACGTCTTCTGATTTCCTGGCTGCAGTCAGCGTCTGCAGTAATCTTTGCGCCCAGAAATACAAAGTCTGTCACTGCCTCCACGTTTTCTCCCTCTATTTGCCAGTTATCAATCAAGCTGGTTACCATAATCTTGGTTTTTTTGAGGTTTAACTGCAATCCAGCTTTTGCACTTTCTTCTTTCACCTTTGTCATATTGCTCCTCAGCTCCTCCTCTCTTTCAGCCATCAATGTGGTGTCATCTGCATATCTGAGATTGTTAATGTTTCTTCCTGCGATTTTAACTCCAGCCTTGGATTTGTCAAGCCCAGCACGTCGCATGATGTGTTCTGCATACAAGTTAAATAGGTAAGGTGAGAGTATACAACCCTGCCATACTCCTTTCCCAATCTTAAACCAGTCCGTTGTTCCGTGGTCTGTTCTTACCGTTGCTACTTGTTCGTTATACAGATTCCTCAGGAGGCAGACAAGATGACTTGGTATCCCCATACCACCAAGAACTTGCCACAGTTTGTTATGATCCACACAGTCAAAGGCTTTAGAATAGTCAATAAAACAGAAATAGATGTTTTTCTGGAACTCCCTGGCTCTCTCCATTATCCAGCGGATATTGGCAATTTGGTCTCTAGTTCCTCTGCCTTTTCTAAACCCAGCTTGTACATCTGGCAATTCTCGCTCCATGAATTGCTGGAGTCTGCCTTGCAGGATCTTGAGCATTACCTTGCTGGCATGTGAAATAAGTGCCACTGTCCGATAGTTTGAACATTCTTTAGCGTTTCCCTTTTTTGGTATGGGGATATAAGTTGATTTTTTCCAGTCTGATGGCCATTCTTGTGTTTTCCAAATTTGCTGGCATATGGCATGCATCACCTTGACAGCATCATCTTGCAATATTTTAAACAGTTCAGCTGGGATACCGTCGTCTCCTGCTGCCTTGTTATTAGCAATGCTTCTTAAGGCCCATTCAATCTCACTCTTCAGGATGTCTGGCTCTAACTCACTGACCACACCGTCTGAGCTATCCCCGATATTATTATCCTTCCTATACAGATCTTCTGTATATTCTTGCCACCTTTTCTTGATCTCTTCTGTTTCTGTTAGGTCCTTGCCATCTTTGTTTTTGATCATACCCATTTTTGCCTGGAATTTACCTCCAATGTTTCTAATTTTCTGGAAGAGGTCTCTTGTCCTTCCTATTCTATTGTCTTCTTCCACTTCCGTGCATTGCTTGTTTAAAAATAATTCCTTATCTCTTCTGGCTAACCTCTGGAATTTTGCATTTAATTGGGCATATCTCCCCCTATCACTGTTGCCTTTTGCTTTCCTTCTTTCTTGGGCTACTTCCAGTGTCTCAGCAGACAGCCATCTTGCCTTCTTGGTTTTCTTTTTCTTTGGGACGTTTTTTGTTGCCACCTCTTGGACAATGTTGCAAACTTCTGTCCATAGTTCTTCGGGGACCCTATCTACTAAATCTAGTCCCTTAAATCTATTCTTCACTTCCACTGCATATTCATTAGGAATATTAGTGAGCTCATATCTAACTGATCTGTGGGTCTTCCCTATTCTCTTTAGTTTGATTCTAAATTGTGCAATAAGAAGTTCGTGATCTGAACTACAGTCAGCTCCAGGTCTTGTTTTTACCGTCTGTATAGATGTCCGCCACCTTTGGCTGCAAAGGATGTAGTCAATCTGATTTCGGTGCTGGCCATCTGGTGAAGTCCATGTATAAAGCCGTCTTTTCGGTTGTTGGAAGAGAGTGTTTGTTATGCACAGTGAGTTGTCCTGGCAAAATTCTATCAGCCTATGTCCCGCTTCATTTTGTTCTCCTAGCCCATCCCTATTTTTTTAGCTCCTGTTTCATTTTTCTGTTGGGGGAAGAAAAGCAGGATGTAAGAATGAATATATACTCATTTTGAACAATGGCATTGTATAAATATATTTTCCCCAAAATGTCTTTTAAAATACGCCATGATTCCTGAGTAAATGCTTACATTAGATATATGCATAGTTGGATGTTCTTTAGTATATTAGACTTGTACATTTGAGCGTTGCTGCTTTCCCTCCTCAGATAGGGTGTCGCTCCCTTTTGATTCATGTCGGGCTAATAGAGGCTAGGATAAACAGGGCCCTCTTAATACATCTTAATTAATTGGTGGAATAAAATGAATGCCACAAATTAATGCGTTGACAGAATTAATTGCAACTTTGAAAGTTCAAATCATTATACCCAAGGATTGAGATATTTGATTTTGTTACACGTTATGGATTTGAGCTGTGCACCGTTGATTTCTGTCAATTTATTCTGATATGAACAAAGTGAATTTGCAGTACCTTTTCCCTCCTTCTCTCTAATATGCGATGTACCAAGGAAACAATTTGTCCTGAAAATAATCAGCTCTAAATGGAATGCATTATCCTTCAGCTTTTCTGTGTGGAGCTCCGTTAGGAAAGAGTAGCAAGGAAGAAGGTGGGGCGTTGTGAAACAAATGCTCTTCTCCTTTGTTCCTACTAGCTATATTTTTCTAACAATTATGTAGTGTATACATTTGTCATTTGAAATGACTCTGAGCTGATTAAATGAATACCTGTATACCAGGTTTTAAATCGATACTTGTACCTGATCCTTGGACCATGCCCAGAAGCAGCAGCAGAGATGTGGCTTCTGTCGTGTTGGGCCCAGCACATACTTTGATGTATGCCCTGTTGCACACTGCAGTGACACAAGCTATTCTGAGGTGCAGCCTCTTTTTAGTTGGTGTGCTGGTAAGCAGCATGCAACATTCATGCGTTGTTCCAGGTATGGTTTCTCTGTCCTGTAGGATGGGGTGAGCAGAAAGTAGATCTCCAGATGCTTCAGACTTCAACTTCCATCATTCCTGATTATGTTGGTAGGAGCTTCTGGGAGTTGAACTCTCAGACATATGGAGACCTACCTCTGCCCACCCCTGCTGTAGAAAGTAAAGGTACAACTGTTTTTCAGCACTATGGGAAATTATGGAGCACTTTCCTCCCCCTCTTAATGATTTATCTCTCCAATAACGTGGGTGAATCTGCTGTAGCCATGAGCATGATATTTTGCCCATGAATAGGCAAAGGGGATGGCTCCATGATAGATCATTTGCTTTGCACGCAAAAGATCCCATATTTAATCCCTGGTAATTCCCATAAAAATGGGGATTGGGTAACAGTTGAAGGGAAGACTTCTGCCTGATATCCCAGAAAGCCCCTACCAGTCAGAGCAGACAGTAGATAGGCAAATAGTCTGACCTGGTATAAAGCAAGGGGTGGTGATGGCCACTAATTTGGATAGCTTTAGAAGGGTTTACCCTACCCTGTGCCTGTTTGTATTCTCTTCCCCTCCTTATTGTTTTATTGTGATTTTATTAGAATGTAAGCCTATGCGGCAGGGTCTTGCTATTTACTGTTTTACTCTGTACAGCACCATGTACATTGATGGTGCTATATATATAAATAAATAATAATAATAATAATAATAATAATAATAATGGGTTGGATGAATTCCTGGAGGAGAAGGCTATCAGTCACTAGTTGTGATGGCTATGTGCTACCTCCAGTATCAGAGGCAGTAAGCCTATATACACGAGTTGTTGTGGGTGGGAGGGTGCTTTTGCACCATCTCCTGCTTGTGGGTTGGTTGGTTGGCCACTGTGTGAACAGAGTGCTGGACTAGATGGACCCTTGGTCTGATCCAGCAGGGCTCTTCTTATGTTCTTAAGGCAGGCTACTGTGTTTCCTAACCATATTCTTCTCATAACCGTATGCTTTTAGAGAAGGAATGATAGCTCTATGGTAGAGCACATACTTGGCTTAGAAATCCCAGGTTCCATCCTTGCCTTCTACAGGTAGGGCTGGGAAATACTCCTATCCAAAACCCTGGAGAGCTGCCACCACTCATATGGCTGTGTGCTTAGTTTTCTCTACAATCCATTTAAAATCATATGGCTGTGTGCTTAGTTTTCTCTACAATCCATTTAAAATCATACGGCTGTGTGCTTAGTTTTCTCTACAATCCATTTAAAATCATACGGCTGTGTGCTTAGTTTTCTCTACAATCCATTTAAAATCATACGGCTGTGTGCCTAGTTTTCTGGACAATCCATTTAAGGTACTAGTATTTTTCTTCCCCTTTTGGAGACTTTTAGGTTTTTAAAAGCATTACTGGGAAATGTTACAATGCTTGGGAATGTTGTCAGCAGCGCGCGCAAAACTTGCTCTCTCTGTGTGACACTGGGTAGCCTGGGCCCTACTGATGGGGCTCTTGTGCAGAGGGAATGAGGTACAATGTGTTGTGTGCAGGGTGTACAGAGCCACATTGCACCCTGCAAGTCTTGCGGCAATATACAGGCCCTTTGTCCACCTGAGAGCATGTTGTTAGTATACAGGTAAGAACTGCAGTGTATAAGTAAGGAGGATTATGCATGATGCTAGTCCTTTTTAACATACAGCTGTACATTCTGAGTGCTGTTGAAGTTGGTATGGGGTGTGTATGCCTGAACCATATTCATTTTGTGAAAAACTGAAGTTACAGGGATGTAAATGAAGCCTGATTAGTCATTTAGATAGATTTTCATTTTCATTTCGTACAATGCCATGCTTTCTAGGCAATTCCAACATGGTATTAAAATATGTAATGCTTGGTGATTGCACTACTTTAAAGCTATTCTTCGGGGACAAATTTTTTTCTTAATGAATATTTAATCCCTCCTCCCCCCCCCCCCCCGATTTCTCATTGTGCAGACTGTACGAGAGTCATGATGCTCTCTCTAGACTCCCAGCCCCGTTGGCTTTCCTTAGGAGGAGAGTTTTAGTTCACGCGTTTGTTTCTTCATTCATACATATAACAAATTAGCCAAGCAGCAGACGATTCAGTTTGCAAGTATTAAAATTCGGCATGCATACTTTAAAAACACACATCTGTACCTTCATTACTTTCACAGATTTATTTATTTATTACATTTTTAATCCATCCAATAACTATTCTTCTCAGGGTGGATTTGAGACACTTAAAAACTAAATCTCAAAGAACAGTTAACGATATAAAATACAATACAAACATTTAAAACAAAATACAATAAAGAATAAAATAAAATTGAAACCACATACATTTCATTATAGTAAAGCATATATTCTTCACCAGCTTTCCCCAACCTGGTGCCTTCCAGATGTGTTGTACTACAACTCCCAGAATCCCCCAGCCATCTGGCTGGGGGTTGTAGTCCATCACATCTGGAGAGCACCAGATAGTGGAAGGCTGTTCTATGCATATTGTCTTAGTTGTGTTACAAAACTGAAATGAATTTAAATATTCCAAGGCTGTTTTGATGCCTTCCTTAGATCATAGTTGTTGTTTGTGAACTTGTGGAGCTTGTTCAAAAATAGCCAGGGTTTGTTTAAAGTCATATTTCCCACTTTTGCACTGCAAAACTCTCTGTGGGGAATCCTGTGGACAATGCTTTAGCTTGTGGTGGATCTCTGTAAAAATGGTGTCCGCAAGAGCCCAGCATGGCATAATGACCCCCTATGGGTAAATTAAGCTACAGTGGGCTACAGTCTGAGTGTTACTCGCACAAATGATACACATTATAGTTTGGAAGAGTGGCCTTGAAAACGGCTTCCAAATTAAAGTGATATGTCACAACATTAATCTTTTTCTGAGACTATCATATAACATATTGGCTTAAGTTTTAGACAGTCTTGCGAAGACTCTCATTCACGCACTGGTTATCTCTCGGTTGGACTACTGCAACCTTCTTCTCTCTGGCCTTCCTTCGTCTCACATCAGTCCGCTGGTCTCTGTCCACCACTCTGCCGCTAAGATCATCTTCTTGGCCCGCCGCTCTGACCATGTCACTCCACTTCTGAAATCTCTTCATTGGCTTCCAATTCACTCCAGAATCCAATATAAACTTCTCCTGTTGACCTTCAAAGCTTTTCATGGCCTAGCTCCTGCCTATCTCTCCTCTCTCATCTCACACTATTGCCCCGCTCGTGCTCTCCGCTCCTCTGATGCCATGCTTCTCGCCTGCCCAAGGACCTCCACTTCCCTTACTCGGCTTCGTCCTTTTTCTTCTGCTGCCCCTTACGCCTGGAACGCTCTTCCAGAACACTTGAGAACTACAAACTCAATCACAGCTTTTAAAACTCAGCTAAAGACTTTTCTTTTCCCTATAGCTTTTAAATATTGAGTTTGTTCTGACTCTATACTGTTAGCTTCACCCTACCCTGTGCCTGTTTGCATTCTCTTTCCCTCCTTATTGTTTACTACAACTTTATTAGATTGTAAGCCTATGCGGCAGGGTCTTGCTATTTACTGTGTAATCTGTACAGCACCATGTACATTGATGGTGCTATATAAATAAATAATAATAATAATAATGTTGGACTTTATTGTTTCGCAGTGAATTGAATTCAAAACTGCAGGACACTTTGGAGCAAATTGAGGTGAGAATTCAGTTCATCGATTTTTACAGTAAGGTGAATGCCTTGAATGAGGGTGTCTGAAGCAGTTCAAATGATGAGATGGTATTTTGCTTTATTGTGACAAAACGAATGTCTCAACAAGAATTCTTCATACGTTATAACTATTTCTTTTTACTGAATATTCATGTTTTAACTGTGTAGGAGCAGTTAGATGTAGCACTTTCCAAAATCTGCAAGAACTTTGACATCAGCCATTACACCAAGGTGCAGCAGGCTTACAGGCTACTTGGGAAAACGCAGGTTAGCATTCTTCATTTGAAATGATGTCTTGATACAATACTTGTCTTGCTGTTTGGGTTTCTTGCCTCGAATGCCAAGGGTGGTTATAAGATAAGAATGACTGAAATGTGTGAATATTTTTATATACAAATTCAATACTGTGTAATCAGTTAAAAAGAGGCAGCCTTTGTCTGTAGCGATGCAGTGGATACACACCCTAGGAGAAAAAAATAAAATCATAGCTCAAGGAAAATCAAATCTCAGTAACTGATCACTCCCTTAGGGTGCTCCTTTATGGTCTTTTCAGCAGTTTCTCCACCCAAGATGGCTGTCTTGCACAGTCACATATCTGCTGTTGAGTGTAGCTAACGTTGCATTTAATGCTCTCTGGAAAGAGAGAGCTGGAAGCATAAATGCTCATGGTGGTGCATGCTCGTTAGTTCTTTTGAGTGGGAAACAAAACATATCTGTGCAATGGTTGGGGACTTCTGGTGTTGGCAAGCAAATTAGTCTGGCTTTGCTTAACAGCTGACTTACCAAGCACCTTCTGCACATCTACTCTCTGCCTTCCATCAGTTGCCTAGATCATCTCATTTTTAAATGACATCTCATTTGTTGAATCATGGGCGGAAAAAACAATTGTAAGCTTGACTAGACTGCAAGAGGATTTACTGTTCCTCAGCTTCACATTTGAACCAATCCTTAATTTGCTAATTATTTCCTTCTCTAAGGCCAATCTGGTTTTCAGTCACTTTAATAAATCTTGGCTTTCATATGTACAATGTACATGTCCTGTACATGTCTATTTAAAGGTTTATGTTGTACCATAGAAACCACCAAGCCATTAACACTGCAATCCTATACATATCTACTCAAAATAAACCCCATTGGGTTCAGTGTGACTTGCTCTCAGTCAAGTGTGTATAGGATTGCAGCCTAAGTCTTTTTGGACAATGAGTTCCATTGGGTGATCCTTTGGGGTGGGGGAAAAACTGATCCTCATCCCTGATACTGGTGAGCTCAATAGTAACCATTTACATCTTGGGCAAAACTGAAGCAGCATTGTGCCTAAACACTCCAGAGGGCAGGAAGGCTTGGAACTGCATTTTGACCAAAGAACTGGAATCAGGGAATTGGCTATTTATATGATGTGTTATTGATTCTCCTGCCCTCAATCTTTCTTCAGACAGCAATGGACCAACTACATATGCACTTTACTCAAGCCATTCACAACACGGTATTCCAAGTTGTTCTCGGGTACGTAGAGCTGTGTGCAGGAAACACAGACACCAAATTTCAGAAGCTTCAGTATAAGGACCTCTGCATGGTATGTAGTCATACAACAGCTTGGAATGTTTTGCATTTGCACGTCTTCTTCTGTCTTGTCTGCTGCTCTAAAAGAGAACTTCAACAATTGCCCTGCTTAGCCATTTTCAAGAAAAAAGATGCTTCATAGCAGTAAAAAAGAGGGTTAGGTGGATGGATGGATGGATTGACAAAATGAAGCTGCAGTTAATTCTGTTAAGTTGGGGTCATCCATACAATTGTAGTAAATTAATACGGAGAAGATGAGACATTTAAGAACGTATGAAGAGGTACCCTGGATCAGACCAAGAGTCCATCTAGTCCAGCACTCTGTTCACACAGTGGCCAACTAGCTGTCAGCCAGGAATAATATCATCCTGCCCATGTTCCCCAGCAACTGGTGTACATGGGCTTACTGCCTCTGATGCTGGAGGTAGCACATACTCATCAGGACTAGTAGCCGTTAATGCCCTTTTCCTCCAGGAATTTATTTAACCCCCTTTAAAGCCATCCAAATTGTTGGTCATCACTACATCTTCTGGTAGTGAATTCCATAGTTTAACTATGCACTGTGAAGAAGTACTTCTTTATATCTGTCCTGAATGTCTAGCCACTCAGCTTCATGGGATGACTCCGGGTTCTAGTATTTTGAGAGAGGAAGAAAGATTTTCAGAATCTAGCAAGAAAACATTGTGCTGTCACATTCTCAGTCCTCACCCCACTACAATCAGTTTGAATTTTTACCAACCCTCTTGCTAGTAAACAGTGCTTCAAATGCACTAATAATGTTGAGATAATGAAATTATAGTCGACTGTCTGCAAAGTGAATAAAATATCTGAATCTGTGGTCAACTTTGGCCCCTACCTGGCACCCTTCCCAATTTCACTTCTAAGGAGAGATCCTGAAGGTGGGAGTCGGATTTCTCCCTGTTTGGAATTCTGAGGACAAACGGGAGGCTTCTATCTTCCAGCGTTCAGAACCACTTAATGGTTGCAAATCACCCAGGGAGCATTAGCCATTGGGTGGTATAGAAATGCAATGAATAAATAAATAAATAGAACTGTTGGCAGCTGCAAGAGATGCTTCAGGGACAGCTTACTGTTGCCTTTCTCTGCATGCCTGCAGAGGAGAGAATAGGAAAAAAACAGGTGCTGTTCCCCATCTTTCAGCAGCTGTGGTGATGTATTTATTTTAAGCAATGCTTTCTCACTTGCTCGGACAGCGGCCTATTTTGCCTGAAGCAAATGAGAAACGTCCGGTTGAAAAAGAACACTGCTCCTGCTGTGTAAGATGGGTTGATCAGGGCCAGCAGATTGTTTATGCCTAGCATATTCAGGACAGTTTAAAACTGATATTTCTTTAACTGAAGTACTTAAACGTCGTATGTCCTTAATTTATGCAACTTCATTGACCGGAAAAATATTTCAGATTTCTCAGTGCCAGAACACATTGACTTTTTTAGGTCGATAGTATATTTGAAGCCCTGTTAATTGCTACGCACAATCTCCTGACAAATACTAATTGTTCAACGTCTTTAGAAACTTCTGGTTTCCCTCTTTTTGTTCTATTCTCTCTGCGTTTTGCGCAGATGTATTATATGTACTGTATGTAGCTGCTTTTTTAAAATTCCCCCCTCTTTGTTAACATTTGTATCTTTTGCATTCGACACAAGCTTTAAATTAAGATAGCACAAGGACATTTTACTGATGTGTGTTTGTGTTCTTCAGCACATTACATCGGACAGCTACATTCCTTGCCTTGCCGACCTCTGCAAGGCCCTGTGGGAAGTGATGCTTAGTTACTATCGAACCATGGAATGGCATGAGAAATATGATCGCGGTGAGCCGCCTCCGTCGTCTGGTAGGAAATGGCTTTTGCTATTTGAAAGTGACGTCTCAAAAAGAAATATGTTTCACGTCTCAATTTCAAAATACAAGACTGGCAGTCCAGCATATCTGGTCAAACTCAACAGTAGGGCTAGAGCCCTTCTGTTGTCCATATGGGAAGCAGAACAACTTGGAATAGGGAATCTGTACAAAATGCTCACAATGTTTTGTTGTAATTTCCTTTTGTCCTTAATTGTCATTTTCACTGGAGCTTCTGAGAAACGTTTTTTTAGAGGCAGTTAATAAATTTTTGTTTAGCTTACTATTTTAGCAGATCAAGGAGGTCTAACAATGATTATCTTTTTTTCAGGTTTTAATGCTTTATTTATTTCAACAACAACAAAATATACAACTTACTGCCATACAATATATTCATTATACACTATCAGTTATTTCAGCTATTCAACAAAAAACACTCAGCATAACACACCTATTAATATCTGAGAATAAATTAAATACATTTTGTATCAAATAAGTAAAATTTTCATAACGCTACTCAAAACATCCCAAAATAAATTAAATGTAAACTGAATTAAATAGATTAGATAGTACATAAGTTCAGAAAATTAGTGAAGGAGTGAGGTTAAGAGATGGCAGACAACAGATCCCTAAATTTATAGAGGAATGGAAACCTTTTATTGATTATTGGAAAATAATTATGATAGAGAAATTAATATATATTCTTGTTTTACTATATAATAAAACATTGCTTGGGAGATATGTGATATTCTGTTCTAACAATGTGATATTCTGTTCTTTCAATAGCTAATATCTCTAGCCTGGATGAACACTCTAAGGGCCAGTTTGCATGGTGCAACAGCCCACTGTGGGTTAATTTACCTGTGAGGAGCTGTAGCATGTGTTGTCTGCCGTTATGAACATTCAAGCCCCAGCTGTGATGTTGTTCGAACCTGGCAGTGGGGGTTTGTTTTAGGGTTATGTGAAGGTTGTTTAACCGTCAGATATCCCCTGGTGCCTGGGTTCATATGACACAACAAGCCATGGCGGCTCCTGGCTGATGCTTGCATATTCATAATGAGAGATGGCACATGCTGCGGCACTGTAGGATAATTAACCCACTGTGGCTTGTGGTGTTGTCCAAACCAGGTCTACGTCTGCAGTCCTAAGCAAACTTACTAGAGATTAAATCCCCTCTATACATAATGGGAATTACTTCTGAGTACAGATGTACAAAGGATTGTGCTGCACACACCTTGTCAAAACTGGGCATCTTAGAGTTGTTTCAGGCATTAGTCTGAAACTGAGAAAATGATGTATGACTGACCTGTGGATATATATTTTGCATTTTCACATAATATCTGACATTATTATTATTATTATTATTATTATTATTATTATTATTATTATTATTATTATTATTATTTATGTAGTGAATATGTGCAGGGCCACATTCAGCAGTAGGTTTGTACAAGTCAAAACACAGGGTCAAACTGAAGTGGGGGAACCTGGGTCCCTCCAAATAATGATGGACTCCAACTATCATCAGCCTGGTCAAGGATGATCAGAGTTGTATTCCGACCAAATCCTGGAGGGCCAAAGGTCCTTCCCCCTTGCCGTAAAATGTAAGTCCCAGAACTTAACACATGTCAGTGGCCTGAAGGGAGGGGTAGATGGAGAAAAACATGGGAAATGGAGGCTTATTGATGCAGGATATATATCTCGAACTGTATTAATGGGAAAAGGCATTCTTTTTTCTCTCGGTAAAAATCTCAACCACCTTTCAATGAGCCATATGTAACAGTAATAAAAACACAAAATAGCTGAAAGATTGGATTTCTCCTGGTGTCCATCCTCATCAGCACCTCCCAAAGGGGTTGGTCCCGCTTGCATGTGCATGCTTTGCAATGGTGTAGTGGCGGTCCCAGAGCAGTGCAGGATTGCTCTGCTTATTTCATCTCATGGGATCGTGTATGGTATTTGACATGTAACTTCCTTTTTTTTTTAATTACTGTGTAAATGCCTTTATATTTTGAGACACTGCAAGCCCAGAACAAATGAAGGGAGCCTAGGAGTTGGTGAAATTTTGCTCTCACATTAAAGCAAATGTTAACTTTTCTCCTTGGCCAGCTTGTGTGAAAAATCCTTCAATTATTTTCCAGATGGAAGCAACGTTATGGGCACTGAAGAGACTAATTTTGACCGCGGTTATGTGAAAAAGAAATTGGAACATGGACTTTCACGAATATGGCAGGTTTGTTTTAAATTGGGAAAATGCTCTCTTCTCACCCACCTCTTCACAAATGCTTATCTTGAAATACATTCCATTTTAAAAATCTGGTGAATATAGGAAAACATTCACTCTGGTGATTTGTAGTATCAAGCTAAGATGGCTTCATTTTTGTATCATAGTTTCATGTTCCTCCAACGGAGTTTAAGGAGCATGAAACAATGCAAAGTTGCTGCCATTTTGTGTTAAATGGACTGGAGATGTAGATCAAAAAATTTCTGCGAAATGAACTTCAGTTGAAAAACGACGTGTCTCTGTGTGCTATTTTATGTTATTTCATGGTTTTGTTTTGCCCTTCTGGGATATGTGTGTGATTCATTTTAATATTTTACTATGCTTTAGCATGTTATAAACTACCCTAAGGTTTCTTTAGAGCAGATGTGGGCAACTTGTGGCCCTCCAGATGTTTGGCCAGAACTTCCATCAACTCCCATCAGCATAGCCAAATGATGAGCAACGTTATACGTTTTAGGTCAAAACATCTGGAGGGCTGCATGTTGCCCTCCCCAGCTTTAGAGTTTTGCGGTGGGATATATATCCCACTACAATGAAACAGGACAAGATACATATATCAACTCCCTCTTAGGACATTTTGCTTTGCGTAATGGTCCCTTCCTCACTGCCCCCAAGATAAGGTACACATTTTCAAATACCAAGAATGGATCTGCCCAATGATTACAGTGAATATGAGTTGAGCAAGTATCTCTCTTTCCCGCTGAAATCATCAGAGCATAAAAGTTTCTGGATCTTCTTGACAGTGTCAGCATTTCTATTTGTGCCTTGTACACTCTTGTATTTATGTACAAGGACAAGGAAACAAATTATAAAGGATAAATGGCTCTCTTTAGATGGCAAAGAAATGCTGACACTACTGATAAAAATAGACATAGCTTCAGTGTAATATGAAAAGAAATCTATTAAATGGACTGGTTCAAAGCAATACATATAGTTTTCTGTTGTTTCTAACAAAAAGGCCTGGAGTAGAAAGCTGGATGATAATGTGAGCCTAGTATTTTCAAAAGGACTCTTAAATCTTATAGGCATTAATGGGACTTATAGTGTGATTTCAGTCCAGATTGTAGATTCAGTAAAGGTTTAGTATTGGAACTCCAGAACTCTTGAGTTGCTTGTTTTGTCAAATAAAGCACACTAGTAGCAATGTTGTTATCGAATAAAACATACTAGCAGCAATGAAACCATTGAGACCATTCACACATTGTAACAACCTAAGTTTCACAAACCATGGGTTGCCAAGAAGAAACACGAAATGAAACTAAGTCTAGAAAACTTCAGTATGTTTGCTTTTATGCAGGATGTCCAACTGAAAGTGAAGACCTATTTGCTGGGCACAGACATGTCTAACTTCAAATATGATGACTTCATCTTTGTGCTGGATATTATCAGCAGGTATTTTCAGGAGCCATCCATTCGGGTGAAGTGACAAATGGGAAGTTAACACAAGAAAGAATTACGCAGAAAAAGCTAACAGTGTTGTGTGGTGGTGGTAGTAGTAGTAAGCAATATAAGTTATGGTAAAAGTTATTCCTTACTTGCTCTGTGTATTTAGATATGAATTGTATTGATGGTTAAGTGGATTCATTTTTCCAATGTCAAAACTGTTTGTAGAGTTCAAGTGATACCTGTGCCTTTATTTTGATGAGCCTGCACCAGTGTTAAGTCCAAGTATTGTGATTTTAAGTGGTTTGTGACTGGGACTGCTACATATTAGAAGAAGCAAATACCCTAAAGTGCATCAGATCCACCATTTTCCCTCTAGCCATGGCTCATATTTTCATTACAACCCTTAGACTAATTTGATCCCCCCCCCCCCCGGTTTTAAGTTTTTTATTATTTTTCCCAACACATAGACATCACATATAATACATACAAACAGAGGTATACATATAACAACTACAATTACACTAAAAAC